>NW_006383008.1:3015642-3039194 GCF_000327345.1 Myotis davidii
AGCCAGGGTCCTAATGACCGATGGCTCAAACAGACTGGAAGTCAGTGCTGGGTTGCTGTGTTGATCCAGCACTAACTGCCTAGGGGGCTGAGGAACAGGCCCAAAGAGAGGCCTGCATAGAGAGAGGTAGGGTCTGATCCGTAGCCTTTGTGACAGCCGTTGATCAGCACTTGCCTCTCTCTTTCTCTCCCGTCCTGGCCAACAGCTGCACCTCCATTTCCCTCCAGGCCTCCACGAGGCTGCTGATCAGCCCCATCTTTCTGATCAAGCTCCGTTGATAGGCCCAGAGACGCTGCCTGGCATATAAACTGACCAATCAGAACAAAATCTGGGTCAACTGTGAGGAGCCAATGGCTGCCTATGAGGTGGAGCTTTTGACACTGACTGGCATAGAAACTCACCAATCAGAACCAAATTGGCTGGTAGAGGAGGGCAGTTGGGAGTGTGATTAGGCCAGCAGGGGAGGGCAGTTACGGGTGATCAGGCAAGCAGAGGCAGTTAGGAGTGATCAGGCTGGCAGGCAGAGAGGTTAGGGACAATCAGGGGCAGGCAGAGGTGTTAGGGGCAATCAGGAAGGCAGGCAGGTGAGTGGTTAGGAGCCAGCGGTCCCAGATTGTGAGAGGGGTGTCTGACTGCCAGTTTACGGACATCCCCCAAGGGGTCCCCAATTGGAGTGGGTGCAGGTTGGGTTGATAAAAACCCCCTCTCCTTGCACAAATTTCGTGCACTGGGCCTCTAGTGTGTATGTATGTGTGTATATATATATAGTAAAGCTGGAAAATATTTTAAAATGTTTAATGTAACTGAGTATAATTATATTAAAAAGACAACTTTAAAAATAGTAAACTGCTGGGTAGATATCTTTTTTAAGTTCTTTAACATATATGTGATTTTTTAAGAAAAAGGAAAATTTAAATTTTTTTGGTTAATCCCTACCTGAGAATATTTTTTCTGTTCCTTCTCAGAGAGAGTGGAAAGGGAGAGAGGTAGAGGTAAAGGTAAAGGTAAAAGGAGAATGGGAGAGAGAGAGAGAGAGAGAAACATTGAAGTGAGAGAGACACATCCACTGGTTGCCTCCAGTATGTGACTGACCCAGATGCATCTGGGCAGGGAACAGACAGGCATCTCAGGTGCTCAGGTACATGTCCTTTACCAGGAATCAAACCCATGACCCTTAGGTGCACAGGGCCAATGCTCTGACCATTGAGATATAGGCCAGGGCAAAACTTTTACATTTCATCTCAAGTGTTTGAACATATATTATACCCATGACAGCTGCAACAGAAATAGGGGAAGACATACAGACAAAATATTGGCAAGGCTTCTATATTCCCTTGAGGAGATGAACTATTAATTCTAATTAACCTCACAATCTAATTAATAAAAAATAAATATATACATTTTGAAAATAATAATTTGCATTGTAATCACTAGAGTAAACTCATAAACACCTGCACATGTATAAAATCTGAAATATATGATGTCCGCAGCGTAGAAGGAAAGAATATAAAATATATAGCAACAAACACCAATCGAAAGATCTATTGAGTAAAATGCATGCATTTAAAACATAGCTTCAAAATACACAAAGAAAAAAATTGCTAGGAGCAAAAAGGAAATAGATACATCTACAATTATAGTTAGGTAATTGATAATTCAACACAAGTATAAAAAAACAGTAAGTTTTTATATAGAATCTCTTTTATCAACTGCATGTAATTCATATTAAAACACAACAGGGAAAGAACAGAATACATTCTTTTCAAGTGCAAGTGGAACTTTCATCAACAGAAAACATAGTAATAAAGCAAAGTTAAATTTAAAATACTTGAAATTATATAAAATATGTTATCTAACTACAGTGAGTCTAATTAGGAATCAAAAATAGAAGGAATGTTTTTACTTCTCATTGGAAAATAATTTGTAAATAGTTAAGCAAAATAACATGCCTTAGCACCTAAATAAACTTTTTTTACATTCTTACAAAGGGACATCTACAAAAATTATTTTAATTGTGTTGGTCACAGCAAATACTATGAAACAACTTAAAGGTCTTTCAATTAATTAAACAACCCATCAATTAAGTGTCTATATAAGAAAGTAATATAGCATTGAAAGTAAATGATAGAGAGCCACATTTATTAATATAGATACATCTCTCAAAAAATGCTGAGCTAATAAGACACATGGAGGAATAGATAAACACAACTCTACATTTAAGGCTTAGTTATATATGAAAATACACATTGATCTGTTAAATATATATTATAATTAATTTTAAAAATCAACTCTAAAGACAGAAATTATCTCTTGGTGTAGAGGCTAAGAGCCAATGATTTTGAGGGGAGAAGATACACTTTGCACTTCAAGTAGATTTTAAAGTTTTCATTCCTAATTTCAAGCATGAATAGATGAGCGCTTAATGCAATTTTTACATGCAATGATAACATGTAGTGATGGGATTGAAATATTTTATATTCACTTGTTAAAATATAATCAATAGATTAATAATTAAAGGGCCTTCTTTTATTTAAAAATGGTGAATTGATCCCAACTTGTAAATCTTAGATTTAAATGTTTTGGATAGAACATGCAGAAAACTGGCAAAGATTAAGAAGATTTGGAATACCAGCTTTATAATACCAAAAACTGTGAGGTTATATAGAGAGGAGAATGTTGCATATATATCTTGATGTTGCATATACTCAATCATTTTGTTGGGGGAAAATATGATTCTTAGTAAATCAGTGTGCAGTGCCATCTGACCTAGCAAGGCATTTCTGACTATATGTTCCAGAAGATTCCATCCTGCCTTTGTCTGAACTGCAGTTGTGCAAGTAAAAATACAAGTCTCACAGTAAATTTTTAATTTTGGATAAGTTACAGGAAAGATTTCTAGCATAAGTACCTAAAGTTTTTCATGGAATATATATACACTAAGAATTTATTTGTGGTTTATCTAAAATTAAATTTTAGCCTGGAGTGTTATATATTTTTATTTGCTAAATCTGGCAACCCTAATAAGGGTCCATATACATTACTTAGCAGTGAGCTGAAGACAATGTAATGTTTATTCTCTCCACCACTAGTTCTCAACTTCTGGTATTGAAGCAGCAACAGCAGCAGCATACCCTAAGAACCCATAAGAAATGCAAATTCTCAGGCTTCATTCCACTTCTACTGAGTCAGAAACTCTGGGCCTTGTGCCGAGCAATTTGTGTTTTTACTAGCCCTTTGATGCTCACTAAAGTTTCAGAAACACTGCTCTATGCAAACAGAGAAGATGTTGGAGACATCATTATCTCTTACCTGGATTACTGTCACAGTAGTACATTACATCCACCCTTGCTCTGTTCCAATCCACACGATACAGAGCAGCTAGAACATAACTTTAAAAATTCTATCAGATGGTTACTCACAGGCCCAAAACCCTTTATGGTTTCATATTACCACTATAATAGCAATTAAATGTGCATTACACTTGCAGAACTTTTTCAGTCTTACTGCCTGCCTCTGCCTCATCTTGATTTTTTTTTTTTTTTTTTTTTTTTGGCTCTGACATTCTGGTTTGTTTGATTCCTTCCAGTACTGAGCTCTTGAATTTCAATGCCTTCATCAGCCAATACAAAGAAATAGTTTGCTCCATCTGGAACAGTTTCTCTCCCACTTCATTCCTGTTTTGCCTTGATAACTCCACTTTATAATTTAATTACAGCTTAAAATTAATTACCTTAGAGAGACCCCCCCAGGTCCCTAAAACTCTGTAACTGTGCTCTGTAAAAGGTAGTCACTATGTACAGTCCATTCTTGAGTGCCCACCTCTTTGAGGGGAGAGTGCATACAACATTTGGAATTCTAAATCAGAGATAGCTCTAGTCTACATGTAAACAAAACTATAAATGAACGGATAAATGAATGAATGAATGAATAATTTTATTAATATCAATATGGCTTCAAGGACGTAAATTTTATATTTTGGTTTATAATCCAGTTTTGTTGCTCAAATTTTTCCAGCTTTGGCCATTAGGAGCTCTTTCACTTGGCTCCTGAGCTCCTTTGACATATAGGTGTGTGAGTGTGTGTGTGAGAGAGCGAGAGTCAATCAGAAGGAGGAGGAGGAGGAGGAGGAGGAGGAGGTGTTGCCTTTTTACAGTAAAAACAACCAAGGACTAGTTGGTCGTGGGCCTCCTGGATGGAGAAGGTTTCCTTCCTGGGCCTGGCACTCTGATCTTTCATTGTTGCTACTACAACATACTCTAGTGAAACATAGGATTTGTGGTGCAGACTTATTTTCCCCGTGGGTTCTTGTCCTCACAAAGTTTGAAGAATAAACTCCAGGCCAAAAAGGCTTCTTTAATAAAAAATGTAGAAGTTTACTGGAAGCAGATACAAACTCCATCTGGGCAAGGCTGTCCCCACAGGGGACCCCATGGGGAGGGGCTCCCAACGGGAAAAACCTGCTCTCTCTCTCTCCCTAATGGAAAAAATAAAAAATCCTGCTTCGTGTCCCTTTGTCTCCAGTTTAATATGCTGCACTTCTTTGTCTGAACCTGACCCTTTCTTATTGGTCCCTTTCCTTAATTTGGGACCCCCAAGTTTTCCTCATTGGTCATTCTGCAACATGGATTAGTTTCAAAGCTCAAAGCCCACGTGGTGCCCCCCACTCACTCTCCCCTTATCTGGATGGTTAGAGTTGCCTTTGATCTCCCAGTTGCTCAAGCCAGAGATATCTCTATCCTTGGTTTATAGCTGTTTTAATTGCTTAGGCCAGAGATGTTTCCATCTGCCAGAACTCCCTCTTCCTGTAGCATTTCTCTATCCTCTGTAAGATAAACACCCTGGCATCTTCAAGTCTCCATCTATGCATTCCTCTCCCATGGACCCTCCTCATTCCCTAAACTAAACCTTCCTAATTAAGCTAGCTAGCTAACTCTTTCACTGGAATCATCTTGTATATGTTCCTCACTGCAGTCTTAGAATCAGCCATTTACCTAAGGGTAGCTGGTTCCCTGAAAACAGTATTAGAAACCAGGATCTGGTGCTAAGTATGCTTGTTGCTACTGGGATGTCATTGCTTCTTGCCCCTCTCAGCAAGGAAATATATGTGTGCATACCAACCTGAGTATAATCAATATTCCTGTATTTAATCATCGAAATTTGTTTTAAAGTAAACATGAATTCATACTAATGTTTCCAATTAATCCATTACCACACAGATCATTCTAGCATCCTCCCCTTGATTATGTGTAACTTCCTATTCCAACAGTGGAAAACCAGGATCCAACCATCCATTCATTCTCCATTTACTTAATTGTTCAATTGTTGTAACATGTATAGTAGTTTCAGAAATGTTAACCCTTTTCCATATGGGAATCAACTTTACAACTTGTAGTACAGTGCTTATGTATAGTTTTTTTTTTTTACCTTTAGTATTAAAGACTGCACTTATTTCCAGTTCCATCACATTATACCCCACTCACTCTCACAATGTTTTAAAATGGGAGTAATTTGGGTGAGCTAACAAAGAACAAGGCCTCAAACTTATTCTCAATAATCTTTATCCAAACCTCATTGAAGAGTTCTAACACAAAAAAGAATATATTCAACACATGAATAGTGTTTTATTTTCATACAAGTGTTACTTTTGACTAGATACCATGAAGCTAAACAGACTGACCTTCTAAAATCATAATTGGGTATAGTTATAAGGCCTTTTTAAATTCAAAGACAAGTATTCAGAGATCATATCAGAATCCCTAAACTTATTAAAATAAAAAAAATATTTTTACCCAATAGATTTGAAAACAGCAGGCACTTTCTAAGCAATTTATGTAAAAAATCAAATGATATTGACTGTTTCCATTGAAACCACCTGAAAACATACACTGAACAAAACAATAATCCTTCTCCAACCAATATAATTTTAAAAATGGGAACACCTTGCATTTCCTTACTCATAGATACAGCAAACAATTTGTAAGGAAAAAAAGACATACATTCCCTATCTGATAAAAAAAAAAGGTTTTGTTTATAACATAAACAGCATGTACACAAATGTTTAATATTACCTTTGTGTTCTTTTTATTTTATTATTATAAAATGTCTCAGGTTTACATTGAATAAAGAAAGATGGATTAACATATAACTTTATCGCTTTCGTTTTAGGTCCTCAGGCCTCTTCATTATTTATTGCCACTGTGTTCCAGACACTCGATACGTTGGCTCTAATCCTCACAGTTTTTGAGGGAAGTGCTGTGTTTAACAGATTACAAAGAGAGAAACTGAGATTTGGAGAGAGAATGCAACTGTCACAACTCACTTAATATGAAACAAAATATGGATTTAAGTCCAGGTTTTTTTCTGGGTCCCAAGCCTGTGTATATCCCTGCATCTTTCTGCCTCTCACTCATGCATTGTTCCCTCTCCACATGCATTGTGTATCTCACTAGCTGGATTCCCATATCATTTATCTACCTCTGGGCTTGATTATCAACTTTCACATCTACCTGATACACACATTTTTATAGAAAGAGAAATAACAAGCATCACATTTCACATTAAATTGTTCGAAAGTAGAATAATTTGGTGAATAAAGCAATGACATTTATTTACAAATGACTTATTGTTTAACTTTGAATCAATTTATTAATCTTGCCAAACATCTATACGTTAAAAACCTGGATAATACTCCTGATTTCTTGGGAGTTTTGTAATGATTAGTGAGTAATGCATGCAAATTTTTTTTTCATTGTCTAGATTTAAACACAAATCCTATATAATAAGAGCCTAATATGCAAATAGACCTAATGGCAGAACAACCAGAACAACTGAACAACCGAACAATCGGTCGCTATGACGTGCGCTGACCACCAGGAGGTGTGTGCAGAACATGGCGGGCGTTGGCCACTGCAGGATGGTGGAGCAGGTGAGTGGGGGCACCAGACCAAGGCGGGCGCTGGTCGCTGTCATCGGGGCAAGCCTCTGGTGGTTACTGAAAATTCTTTGCTCCAGCACGCCATGGTCCTGCCTGGCACTCACACCTGCTGCCAGCGGCTGCCCAACTCACACCTGCTGCCAGTGCCTGGCACCGGTCCCAATCACTCGGTGCCATCAGCTGGTGCGAGCGTTAGCTACTGGCCCTGATAGCCTCTGAGGGCTTCTCCACCTCCCCCTGCTCCTGAGGGGCGATCAGGGCAGCAGTCACTGCTTGCACCTGCTGACGGTGCTGGCCCCGCTCACACCTGCTGTTATCGCTGGCCCCAAAGGCTCCTTGCTGTCAGCGGGTGGGAGCGGGGCCAGCGCTGTCAGCGCATAGGCACAGTGGCAGCAGGAGCGGGGCTGCCTGCAGACAGAGGACCAGGGGCAGTGGTGAGAGGGGCTGGGCGATGTCGTGGAGGATAGGCCATGACCTGCCCCTGTGCCTACCACAGCCTTGTGGACTATAGTTCCTTTCAGGGTGCACAAATTTGTGAACTGGGCCCCTAGTTAAATATATAGAATACTAGAGGCCCGGTGCACAAAATATTGTGCACTTGGGGAGAGTCCCTCAGCCTGGCCTGCACCCTCTTGCAGTCCAGGAGCCCTCAGGGGATGTCCAACTGACATCCTCTGTGGGGAGCAGACCTATGTCGCAGTATGGCCTCCCTCTGCAGGAGGCGACTGGGCGGGCTGATTAGGGGACGGTGCAGGCAAACAAATGTCTGCGCCCCCACCCCCACCCCCGATTGCCCCACTGCTGCTGGTTGTCGCTGCTCCCTGATTGCCTTCCCATCCCTCTGCCCACTGGCAAGCACCTTGACTGGCCTGGCGCCACCTGCTCACCAGCCCCACTCCCTGCCGACCTGTTGTTTTGCCGTTTGGTCAATTTGCTTATGATGCTTTTATTATATAAGACTAGAGGCCCGGTGCACCAAATTCGTGCACAGATGGGGTCCCCTCAGCCAGCCTGCATCCTCTCCAATATGGGGCCACTGGGGGGATGTCCGACTGCTGGTTTAAATCAGCAGGCGGACATCCCTCTCACCATTCGGGACCACTGGCTCCTAACTGCTCACCTGCCTGCCTGCCTGACCACCCCTACTGGCCCCCCTGCCAGCCTGATTACCCCTAATCGCCTCTGCCTGCTGGCCTGGTCACCCCCAACTGCCCTCCTGCCAATCTGGTCACCCCAACCTGCCCTCCCTGCCCGCCTGGTCTCCCCAAACTGCCCCTTCTGCTAGCCTGGTCACCCCTCACTGCTCCTCCCCACTGACCCGGTCACCTCCAACTAGCCCCCCTGCCGGCCTGGTTGCCCCTCACTGCCCCCTCCGCCAACCTGGTCGCCTCCAACTGCGCCCCCTGCTGGCCTGGTTGCTGACAACTGCCCCTTTCTGACAGCCTGGTCACCCCACACAGCCTGCTGCTCAGTCGTTCGGTTGTCCCTCACTAACCCCACTTCAGGCCTGGTCACCCCACGCAGCCTGTTTGGTCATCCGTTTGTTCGGTTGTGTTGAAAGTTATATAGAGAATATTCAGAAAGTGTAGAGAAAGCTTTAAAAATGACATAACATATTCAAAATTATTTCTCAGCCTCACCTCTACCTACAAAATATCCTTTTGAGAGACTGGATGCTGTAGGTACTTATTAATTTGACTACTTGCTACTATATACTAACAGCTTCAACATGTATAAATCTTAAGTTATATGCTAAAAGAATAGGCCTTAACCTGAAGACAGATAAATGAAAGAAGTTAAAAAGATATATTAACAGGTTTAAATGTTAACTCCATGCTTAAGCAGACATTATTAATATGTTCTGAAAAACAAAAACAAAACAGAACTATAGAGCACATTCTTTATTCCATACAAATGCGTGGACTGTTATTCAGGAGGCTAAGTAAAACAAAAAAAACCTTTGAATTGGTTGTTCACCAACATCTTCATTAGTTTATGGTGACTGTAGCTGTTTTTCTTTGTGTTCCAAGCAAAATTTTTAAAACATATACGTGTATAAGAGAGAAATCTTAAATATTGGTAGCAAAGTATGCAGACTTGTGATTATGAAGCATATCTATTTTGCTCTGTCTTTGAATGGTTACTGTGGCTACTGTGTCTTAGTATCAAAGATAAGATAATTAAAACAGTAATTAGAACTGCTAGGCATTCGCCTATCATCTTTTTAAGTCGGGAAAAGTATCACACGCTGTGTAGAGCCGTACATAGGGATAATTTGTTTAGCCTTTCCCTCAAACAGCCCACTGGCACCTACCACATGCAGGTTTTAGTTTAGATGCACTAATTGTCTGATCTATTATATTGAACTTCATGGTCTTATTTGAAGAGATGATGAGAAATCATTAGTTAAAGGGTATCAAAGTGATGGTAATTGTGTAAAATAATCATTAGAGACCATGTTTTGACAAGCATATCCTTTTCATCATTATTAACATCTATTTACTTCCTTGGGTTTATTTTTCTTTGTCAGTAGATATGTTAATTTTATTCAGGGAGGAAACTAAATCCTTTGTCCAAGATTTCCCAAATTCAAATTCAGTACTATTGATGTGTCTTGGTAGCTTTACTGTGATATTTTTTTGCAGAATGTTTAGTAAAATGCTATAGTAGTAGACCTTTTAATGTCTCTGGCTCTTAATTTTAAAGTGAAATCCATTGTCCTCTCTTTTTAAAAAAGTATTCTATGCAGGAAGTAGTTAAGAGCCAAAATAATTTCTAACATATCATACTAGAAACAATAACAATAAAACATATGAGGAAAGTAGCATAGTCCAAAGTGAACTCACAGGAAATTGTGTGGGTGCTAGTATAATTTTAGCCTGGATGTTAGCATGTGCTTTGTTTCATAAGTGCTCAGATTCACATGATAGAGCTGATGAGAATAGTATATACAAAACTCATTCATTCAATGTCCTATGGAGATTTCAAGCAAGATTCCTTTCAGGCCAAGGAATTGATCTTAATCCTTGATATCTATTTAACTCCAAAGAAATTAGGTTGCTCTAAGAAATTCAAATGATCTGGAGTCAGAGGATGAAGGTACTAGCTCATACTTTAATAATCATTGAGGTAATTTACATCATCTCTCTAAGAATCTGTTTATTTGTAGAAATGAACAGCAAGTTGTGGTTAGGCTCAAATAAAAAATCAGTATGTGAAAGTGTTTCATAAACTATTAAATAAATTGATATTTCTTTGTTATATTCATAACATGAACTTGAAATTTCAAGATACAACAAAAAATGACTGATATTTTAAAGAGGCCAAAGAAAAATTACTCAGGGTTTCCTTCGATGAATTTGGTGTGGGTGTGGTGGTAGGAGAAGAGCATTAACTATTTCCCTATTGTTATTAAAGAAGGAAAAGGTTAGGGTTATCTTTCATCGAGTCCTCTAAGTATTCCTGAAGATATGTATTCTAGCCCCTAAAAATGCAGCGCTTCCCACACACAAAATGAGTACGGGTAGTAAAGTAGCAATTTTAACGTTGGTATTTGGTGCCTACAGCCCCCTGGCTCCCAGGCAGGATTGCTTTATGAGGCATCCATAGTCAGATAGTGGCATGTTTCCCCTGCCTCTGCTCTCCCCATTACCAATTCCCCTGCACCAGCTAAATCAATGCCCCTGTATGCTGTGGGTACATACAGGAATGCTATTTATAAATACCAATCATACATTGAACTAATTTAAGTGAATATATCCTGCTTTGGCAAAATTTGCTCAGACCTTATGTTGAGCAAATTAAGTTAATTTTTCTTCCTAATAAAGTGTAAAATGTGAGTCTTATTCTCTTAACAAAAAATCAATAATAATAATAATAATATGTCCCCATAATTTTCTAAAAGAGTCTTCAGTTAGCAAGTAATAATTTAATTTCTTTATAGCTCAGGGGGGTTGCAAAGGGAGTGTGAAAAGTTCGTTATTACCCAGCAGAAAGAAAGGGAGCATGCTAAGAAGAAAGCAGTATCTTTCCTACTGGGATTTCTCTTGGACTACACGATTTGCATGAAGGGCGCCACATCAAACACAGTGGGTGCCCTTTTTCAAATATTAATGTGAAGCTTGTTTTAAGTTCTCTCTTGACTCTGTGCCACCTTGTATCAAAGGAACTTAAAAGTAGGACTTGGGGGTGGGGAGAACTTTTCCAACTGTTTTAACACTTAGTGGAATTCTTTTTGCATTTGATCAGTGTGCCTCAAAATTATAATAATTTGACATCTATGCACAATTTTCTAGGATTTCTGTTTTCATGGTGATCAGCCTTTTTATACATTTTTTTCCGGAGTGGATTGTTTCACTCTTATAAGCTGAAAGGATTTGAGAGCTTAATAATAAATGGCACACAGAAGCTGTTAAAGCAGACACCGATAGTTACTTGAATTTATTGTTGGAGGGAGAATTGCTAGTCACTGTTATTTTAAATGAAAATACTTACCTATTTAATTAAAGGCTTTTAATCTCTTTTCTTTCTGACATAATTAAAACATCACATTTTGAGGGGAATGTGATGAGTCTGTCTGGATACAGGTTGCATAAAAGTAGAATGTGGGACCCCAGAAGGTTTGGCTCAGTCGATAGAGTGTCAGCCTGTGGACTGAAGGGTCCAGGATTTGATTTGGTTGCAGGGTTGATTCCAGGCCTTGGTCTGGGACATGTGAAAGGCAACCAATTGATGTGTCTCTCTCACATTGATGTGTCTCTCTCTCTATCTCTCTCCCTCCCTTCCACTCATTCTAAAAATAATGGAAACATAATCTCAGGTGAGGGTTAAAAAAATAGTATGGTATGGGTCATTGAATGAGGTTGTTAAACCGATCCACTGTGAGTAAATCTAGATTTGTCTCCGTCTATGTGGGTCAAACTGTAATTTGATTTTGCTATTTCTTGTTAAATAATTTAGTGCTGCAGCAGGATAGTTCACATTCAGACATTTTTTTCTTTATTAATTTCAATAATTAAAATTTGAAATATTTATAGCTTGATGTAAATTTATGCATATTTCTTAAAACACCAGATTGATATGCGATTTAAATTGGGAAAATACATCTTAAAATTCGCATAAGAGATTTGTTAGTTTAGGAAGAAAATAATTTTCTAAGATAATTTTATTGATTAACATTGATTGAAATGTTACAGGTTATATGTTCACAATTGTTCTTCACCATAAGATGTTATCCCTCCTGGATTGCTCTGCTTTCTTCCTTCACCTTTCTCCAAACAAACTTACATTAGCTGAAAAAAAATCATTGTACATCTGTCTATACTACAAATAGGCTCATTTCTTTAATATGTACCATACTGCTAGGACAAACAAAACACAAATGGCGAACAAAATTTGTTTGAGGTTTTATTTTGTAATAATTAATAACCATTGGCTACAAAATATAGGGATTTTGACTGTCCTCTAGGAATAACGAGTTTCACTTCATTTCGTATTACAAAGGACTTTCTAGAAAATATTTTCTGTTAGGAACTGAATGTTCACATCCCCCCAGGATCCCTATGTTGAAACCCCACCTGCATGCCTGATGGTATTAGGAGGTGGAGGTCTTCGGGAAGTAATAAAGATTAGATGGAGCTCATGAATGGGATCAGTGCTCTCATAAGGGTCCAGAGAGTTGCTTCCTCTCCCGGCTCTCTGTCATGTGAGGATACAACCAGCAGTCATCAGCCTGCTACCCAGCAGAGGGTCCTCACCAGAACTCAACCATGCAGACACCTTGATTTTGGACTTCCAGCCTCCATAACCATGAGAAATAAGCATCTATTGTTTATAAGGCACCCAGCCTCTGGTATTCTTGTTACAGCAGCTCTAACAGACTGAGACATTTGATTTGAAAAAGGTACATTAAAAGTAAAAATATGTCATAGGGACTAATTTATGCCTCATTCCCTTCTCCCCCAATCCAATGTTGAAGTCTAATCCCAAATGTTATGGTATTTGGACATGGGGAACTGAAGAGGTAATCTGACTTAAATAAGGTCATGAGGGTGGGGTTCTCATGGTAGTATTACATAAAGAGAAAGTAGTCAGAGAGTTGGTTTAGCCAGGATAGGATATGGCCACGGCTGTATGAAGGGGGAAAGAAGCACCGATATACTTGGCAGCTAAACAATGATGGGCCTTGACAGGAAATATAGAATATGGTTGGAAGGTGAAAGCTAAGAATCATTAGAGAGGGTGCGGTGACATGGGTTTGGGGGAGAAAAGAGCATCACTGATCTGGAAGTTTGGCCATGAGGAGCAGGGCTATACCCAACCTCCAGGAGAGTGGAATGGGGGTGAGAAATAAAAATATCCTTGACCGAAGAGAATCATAGGCAGGAGGTGTCCTCAGCTGAGACTGAAGCTAAAATAATAATCAGAGCAAAGCGTGAACATTTGGAGAATTTAGACCTAGTATGTGTTTCTAAAAGTACAGAAGTATTTCAGGAATTAGAAAATTGAAATAGAACCAAGGATTTAAAACTCTAGAGATGAGATTTCAGGAGGTGGTGTGAGCTGAGAGTCCTGGGTACCTAGGGGTGTTGGATTTAAAATTGAATAAAGAGCCAGGACGGTATGCCTTTGTGGTTGAGTGTGGACCTATGAACCACGAGGTCATGGTTCAATTTCGGGTCAGGGCACATGCCCAGGTTGCAGCTCAATCCTCAGTGTGGCAAGTGCAGGAGGCAGCTGATCAATGAGTCTCTCTCATCATTGATGTTTCTATCTCTCCCTCTCCATTCCTCCTGAAATCAAAACAAATATATTTAAAAAAATAAAAATGAGTAAAGGGTATAATTAAGTTGATTTCAGTTGTCTTAAAACTTAGACATATACTTTAAAAAAATCTGTATTCCAGAATCATTGCTGCTTCTCTTCCCAATCAGCCTAAAATTACAAATGTGCCATTTTGAAAGTTTTTATCCAGAATTTTAGACATTCTTTGTTGGGAGAGTTTCTTAGAACATCTAATTTATCTCAGGTCAAGAATCCTAATGAGATATTCATTTCAATAATATTCAGTAATAATTTTGGATGCTTTGTTCTTTTCTACACATTACATTATTTGCTGTACCTGATATTTCCTAGACCTGACCACCATCTGTGTATTAAGTTGACGCCTGATCAATACTGGAGTGTTTCTGATGGAGTTTGCTCACTTACCTACTCTATAGCAGTCAGGTGTATTCAGTTATCAGTATATTGAAAGTGTACACTAACAATAGTATCTTTTGGTTGTGTTGTTTGTCTTTCTTTCTCTAAGTTAAATTTATTGGAAGTTATTGGTTAATAAAATTATGTAGTTTTCAAGTGTACAATTCTATGATACACCACCGTACATTTCATTGTGTGTTTATTACCCAAAGTAAACTATGTTTCCTCACCATGTATTTGATCCTCCCTTTACCCTTTACTCCCCAACATGCCCCGCTTCTCTCTGGAAACCACCATACTGTTCATTGAAAAAATTTGTTTCTGTTGTTTTGTTTGATGAGGCAGAAAGAAAACTATGATCATAAATGTGACAGAATATCCCAGGACACTAGGGGAGCTTACTATAACCTGTTCAAAAAATTTGTGGTCAGGTTGCGATCTTATTAAATGTTAGTATTTTCAGTGGCATGAGTAATGCATAAATGAAAACAGAAGCTTCCGTCTTTATTAGTGTGTGTATATATGGGTGTGTGTACAAGGTGTGTGTATCCAATTAGAATTTTCCCTGGAAAGGATGTCCTTTATCAGGAGGTTGGGGGGAGGGTGGATAAAACAAAACCCAGCTTATTTAGGAGTTTGATGCAAGTGATAAGTGGCATTTTTTTAATTTAAACAAGTCAGTATTGTCTTATTTTCTACCTCATACTGAGAGGTAAGTAATCCCTCCTGGCTTATCTCATTCTCTACTGAAAAACACTTTCTGATTGCTAACACCTTAGGAATTTTATCCCCACTTATGGTACCAAAGACATTTCTACAAGTCCTTCAAGAATTCCTAAGAAAATAACAATTCTTTGCAGAGTTCATTTAGCCAGAAATGATTTAAATAAAAACATTTATATTTTCTTTTCCCAGCTAAAATCAAAGCTTATTTATGTAATATCCCATAAGCTAGGTTTGCATATCATCAGGAAAAAAAAATTAATGTGGAAGGATGCATACTAAACTCTTAATATTCATTACCTTAGTAAAGAGAAATGATCAAAGAAGAATAGACTCACATGGATTTTATGTTGTTTAAAAAATTTAGGTTCAACATGCATTTTATAATCAACACTGAAGCCATAAATTTTGAAAAATCCACAATAAATTTTTCCATCATTAAGAAGCAGAAGATGAAACTGAAGACAAAAACAAACTAAATCTGGGAAAACATCTAACTTGAACATAGCGGAATCACTTAGTGGAATAAATATATGAAAACAAAAGGCTAGTCAAGGAAAGCCAGGAATTAGATATAAATTTCCTTCTGGGCCTTCCATTCGAAGTAATGCTGGCTGACACCAAAGCACACAAAGTGTTGATCTAAGATGATTCACAAAAAGTTTACTTTTTTGATCTCCATTTATCTTAGAATGCAGGCTGGGGATCGATACTCATCTGAAGCTAATACTGTGATTCAATGTTCTTTCTTTATATTTTCCGTTATACTTGTCTGCTAGTTATCTTGATTTAGCGCTAGCTAGAACAAAGATAAACAGAGCAATGAGAATGCTGTAGTGGCCCATAACAAACCATCCATCTTCAATCCATATATTTCCCCTAGTTTAATCAAACTTGAACACAAAATCACCATAGACTTCATGGGTCCTCTGCACATGGGCCTTGTAACCACTTGGAAAAGAAGTTTGATTTGCAATAGCAGATATTTCACATATAAATTAATGGACGCTTTTAGCTTAGGAAAAAGCAGTGACAGGTGGTGGGCAATCTGAAATAATTCAATTCAGTCAATTTTTAAAAATCTATCTTTCACGTGGAACACCAAAATGATTATGCTTTGATTCATCTTGGCTGCTACAGCAGTTCATTTAAAAATTTATCTAGTAAATGTCATTCTCACAATAGATGCCCTTAAACTTGAATGTCATGTATATTTGCAGTGTTTTAATTTTAGAATTGTCTGGGAAATTATAAATGCTAATTGAAAAAACACATATTCTTTGTTCACATACTTCCTGCATTCAATTACCTCTAGTAAAAAGCTACATTTTAATATTAAGCATTAATAGTCTTGAAAAATCCAGTCTAAAAGCAAAAGGTTGATTATTATTATGCTGACTCAATCTCTATACAATATTGAATATTTTTCAAGTTGATACTAATCTAACTAATGAAATCACATAGAAGCGAACAGTAAGCAAAACGTGCCTAATGATTCATATTTAAAAGTATTTTTATAAGCTAAATAAAACAATTGATAATTTTTTGGCCTAAATATTGACATCTTTAAAAGAACCAGAATATATTGAATTTAAGTGATATACTTTTTGAACATGTTTTATAAACACATTTACCTCAATAGTTGATAAATTAATAAAATTCAAGTTGCTTTCACTGTTCAACCTCTGTTTCTTAGTATTTAGAAGAAGTGCAATGTGATTTGTAAGGAATACATACATTATTTTGGACAGCTGAGCTGAATGGCTCAGTTGGTTGAGCATCATCCTATTTACCAGGGGGAAAAAGGTTGCAAGTTTGATTCCCAGTGGGGGGACCATATCTAAGTTGTGAGTTTGGTCGCCAGTTGGACCGTGTTTGGAAGGCAGCAGATCGATGTTTCTCCTCTGCCCCTCTCTCTTCCTTTATTCTTTCTCTCTCCAAATTGATAAAGATATACTGGGGTGAGGGTTCAAAAAAAAAATTTAGGACAGAAAGAAGAACAAATGTGCCTATATAATAAAAAGCAGTAAATGCCGTAATATAACATGGATATATGTTTACCAAACATATGGCAAAGGGGGTCAGGCATAAAAATAAACATGGACTGATTTTCTTCTCTAATTTACACATTTCCTCAAATCTCTTTAAAATTGATTTAAAAAAATAGTAACTGAATGAAGTTTAAATGTGAAAAATGAAATGAATTATTTCTTTTTTTAGAATACTTTTTCCAGAATTATATGGTATTTGTTATATACATTCCTTATATTTAATGAATTCTTTTGACATAATTATATAAAATTCTGAACTTTTAACCACTATGTAATTCATCCATACATGACACTGATTTTCATCAGGGAAATCAGAATAGTAATATCTAGCTATCCTCAGATTTGTGACTTGCTTTTCCTTGGGTGTTACTGATTGAAGCTTAAAAAAACAAGCAAAAAGTCTTGTTCTGCTAATATCTCCAGGGGCCTTATGAAGGATTATTTTTTTATTGTCTTGAATTATATACGACCTCCTAGTAGTGTGTCCCTGTCCCCATTGTCTCAGATTTAAAATATATACCTAAAATCCCTACCTCCCAGATTCCCTTACAGTTTCTGCTCTAACCTAGATACAGATTCTTCCACTTATATCTATCTTTCCACCATTTAGAAGAAATATGTAGAACAGCATGTGGTAGCTTCAATTATTCTGCTTCTGCTTTTGGTGAATATTACCATGGATGCACTTCACTGTTTATGGAAGCTGTAGCACAAATTCTTAATGAGACTTTAAGAGTATATGGGACATCCATTTTGATAAAGATTAGCACACAGTTGTCTCAGTTCATCTGAAAGATATATCGTACCACTACTGAAAAAGTTAAGATTTTCATCATCTATCTCTAAAGATAAAAAAATGAACACAATATTATAGGGACTACTTTAAAATCAAATTGTCACTCAGAGTCAAGTTTTCCTAGAGCATAATAAATATAAAATTCTATTCAAAGCTAATTTGAAACTCTATCTCTTAAATTCAAAGACTATTATTGGTGACAGGAAACCAAAGTAGATGACAAATTCAATTTTTAAAACAATGACCATCTCAGAAATAATTTTGTCATGAATAAAAGGGTAGAGATCAAGTAAGCTGTCCAGAACAACAAATACTAAACAAATCATATCTATCTTTCAAATATTATATAAATAGTCAAATAACATTATATCAGTAATCTGTAACATTAATTCAAAGATTATTGCTAAAAAAATTCAAATAACTATACTTCACTGGATTTCTTTCCACTGTGGTTTAATTTAATAAAACTGTGTCCTATAGTTTTTATAGCTTACAAATACCAATGTTGGATTCCACTCACAGAGATTCTAGTTGGAATTGTAAGAGCACCATATACTGGTGTCAATTCTAATTGATTTAGAATGCCACTGTATATTGGTATGTGTAGACTTTCTCAGCCATTAACATGGGAAACCAAGTTAAATGATCTCTGATCTAAACAGTAGAAGCAACTCCTCCTTAAAAACAATAATACTCAGAGTTGACTTATATGCAATCTCTGGGAATGTTTGGGGTGATAATTCCACCAACCTATATTTTTAAATATTTCACAGATGATTTTGATGCAGTTATTAATGAGAACCATTGGTTTAAAATATAAACTTTTATCTAATCCTAATACATTATTTGTTTATTATTTTATTAACATAATCGTGGATATTTATTACTGTATATTATCTGGTATGAGTTTTATAACTCTTTAATTCTTAAACTTTTGTTTAATTTTCTTGGGACTCCAATTCTCACCCTGAAGTTCTCTACATAATTTTTCCAAACTAATTTATCAGTGAACACAGTGTATGCTGAAAGTGGGAGTAATTGTACCCACATAGTTGTTGGTCTTCCTATGCTTAGCATGCAAATGAAAAGGCAAATTAGAAACCACAGATCAACTGCTCCCTGCTGATAGACTCCATAGTTTGTAGACATTAATTGAACAAGATAGTGAAATGGCCTAAGTATAGTCCTCTGATTCCTCCATTCAGTGTATGACACATCTGTGAACTGGAGGAGAGCAGATTTCAAATAAAGATTAAAGCACTCTTTTAAAGCAAAACACACAACAACAAACAACAAATGATATGGTACTATGCAAATCATTTTAATAGTAATGCAATCAAATGTCCTAATATAATTTATTTACAGTCTCATCAATATAAAGCAGAATACATCATTCTCAGAGGTGTTTCCATGCCATTTGAAGATATATTTAAAGGTGAAATAAACAGGATTTCCCCAATCTTATATATTAAAAGTGTAATATGCAAATCAACCAAACGGCATAGCGACCAGTGTGTGTGTGTGTGTGGGGGGGGGGGGTGGGGGCCAGGGAGCAGGCGGCGCCAGGCCAGCCAAGGTGCATGCTAGTGGGCAGAGGAAGGGAATTGCGATAGGGGGGCGGTGACCAGTGGTGGCAGAGGGGCGATGGGGCGCTGGCACTGTCACCTAATCAGCCCATCCAGTTGCATCCTGCAGAGGGAGGCCGGGTGGCAGCAGTGGCGGGGTGATGGGGGCAGCGATGTCTCCTTATCACCCCTCTGGACACCTCCCCCCAGAGGGAGGCCAGACTGTGGCTTAAGCCTGCTCCCTGCAAGGAGACATCAGTAGGACATCCCCTGAGGATTCCCAGACTGTGAGAGAGTATAGGCTGGGCTGAGGGACACCCCTCTCATGCACAAATTTTGGTGCACTGGGCCTCTAGCGTATTAATGTCTAATCTAATAAAAGAGAAACATGCAAATTGACTGCACCTACACTACGCCCCAAGCCATGCCAACCAGCCAATCAGAAATGACTATATGCAAATTAATCCAACCAAAATGGTGACCGGCAGGCACAGAGCTGGAGCAAGGAGGAGGCTTGGTTACCCCGGCAATGGAGGAAGCCAAGCTTCCCGCCTGCCCTGGCCAGCTGTGGCCTCCGTGAAAGGCAACAAAGTTTCAATTATAGAAGATAAATAAATCCCAGGTGCCTGCTTCCAGCCAGCCTCCACTGGGAGCTTGGGTGGCTGAGGGCCATGTCCAGCCTGCAAATAGCCATCAGCCCCTCACCCAGGCTGGCCAGGCACCCCAGCAGGGACCCCCAGGCTGACGGGGCTGCAGACAACCTGCAAACAGCCATCAGCCCCTCATCCAGGCTGGCCAGGCACCCCAGCAAGACCCCCACCCTGATCCGGGACAACCTTCAGGGGAAACCAGCCAGCCCCCACCCATGCACCAGGCCTCTATCCTATATAATAAAGGGTAATATGCAAATTAACCCTAACAGCAGAACAACTTGGAATGACTGGTCATTATGACACACACTGACCACCAGAGAGCAGACACTCAATGCAGGAGCTGCCCCCTGGTGGTCAGTGTGCTCCCACAGGGGAAGTTCTGCTCAGCCACAAGCCAGGCTGACCGCTGCCAGTACAGCGGTGGTGGTGGAAGCCTCTCCTGCCTTCTCAGCAGCGCTAAAGATGTTCGACTTCAGCTTAGGCCTGCTCCCTTCTGATAAGTGGACATCCCCTGAGGGCTCCCGGGCTGCCAGAGGGATGTCTGACTGCCAGCTTAGGCCCAATCCCCTGGGGGAGCCGACCTAAGCCAGCAGGTGGTCATTCCCTGAGGGGTCCCAGACTTTGAGAGGGCACAGGCCAGGCTGAGGGACCCCCCCCCAAAAAAAAAATTTTTGTGCACTGGGCCTCTAGTTATGTGTATAGAGTAAGAACCCAAGTGAAGTGAAATTACCAACAGTATTTACAAAGAAGAAGAGAACATTTGAAAAGCTATTAAGAATAAACAGTATACAATGGGGCTGAGGGAAATTTATGGTTCATATTTAACTCTCAGAATAATATTCCTTTCCTTTTCTTTCATTCCTATTTCCTTTCTTATTTAAATTGCTTTCAGATTCTTGGTAGCACTTATCAATTTAATCCATTAAAACTGTTATGAGCCCTAGCAGGTTTGGCTGAGTAGATAGAGCATCAGCCTGTGGACTGAAAGGTCCCGGGTTCAATTCTGGTCAAGGGCACATGCCCAGTCGTAGGCTCAGTCCACAGTGGGGGGCATGCAGGAGGTAGCAGATCAATGATTCTCTCTCATTGATGCTTCTATCTCTCTCTCCCTCTGAAATCAATAAAAATATATTCCCTCTCCCCTCCTATCTGAAATCAATAAAAATATTTTAATAACTTATGAATTCAGATTAAAAAGAAACACACAAAAACAGAGGCATGAACTGAAGAGTGGCAGTGAGAAATAACAAAGATACTTGTACAATTTTTCCTGTTGGATACTATTAGTGTTTATTACTATAAATCCTATTCTGCTTTTAACTTGTAAAATGTAGAACTACAGAGAGTAGCAAGATTTACCAATCTTTGGTTTTGCAAATACTAATTTCACACTAGTTTGATACCATCATGGTTTTCTAGATTTATAGAAATAATATCCACATTTCAGGCAATCTAGTATAATACATATATTTGTATAAGTACATGAAATTCAACATTGGTATGTAAACCAGTGCCCATGTAGTCAAACTTGTAAATGGACACTATTTCCTTTTTCCTCATCTTTTATATAAGACCTCTGCAAATCATACATCAGTTGCATTAGGTGCTATATTGATATAACATCCATGATAGACTTGTCTGAGTAATAATCATGTTAGAGGACATTCAACATAAATTGCAAGAAAGAGGCGATTGGGTATTAATTGAATAGCTGTATATGCCAGATATCAGATGTTTCACACACAATCTCTCATACCATCAGCCATTACGCCCTGGTGGTTTTTCCTACTGAATATATCTTGATCTGCCCTTCTTTCTTCATAACATTGCTTGCCCTTATTTAAAGTATGAACCATTCACTTTTTCTTGGGATACTCAGGTTATTTCCTAACTGTTCTTCCTGCCAAGAAGTTTTATTTCAACATTCTGCCATCACTGATTCTCTTTCCAAATCACAGCTTTAATCATGTTATTATTTTTGTCTCCTGAAATTTTAATTTTTTGCCTTTGAAATGAATAATGTATAAGATTATTCCTGACCTACACACAAGCCTCATTTCCCACAACTTTTACCAGTCCTTCCTTACCTTTCCCCTTCCCCAGCCCAAATGTAACCCATAATCAAATTACTTATGACTCCTGGCATATGAAGACCATTGTACATGAAATTCCATTTATCCAGTTTCCGAGTTTGCCCTTCTCTGAAAATGACACTTGCCCTTGATAAATTTCCAACCTGCAAGCTGTGAGTTATAACCTTCTCAATGTCCCCATGCCTACTGTGCATCAAATATATGCATCAAATATATGCACTGCTCTAAAATATCTATCAGTCTCTACCTAATCAAAATTTAGTTTTCAAAAGAAGAGCACACATTCCATATTTCTCCAATTAAGTATATTCCTGCATGAAATAAATCAGATCATTTTATCAAAAGATCGTTCCATGAGATTTAACCAAGGGAAGCTAAACTATCTCTATAATCATAAGGAGGACAATTACTGTGAACCTTACTTTTCTCATCTGTAAACTTATGTACTGGAATAGTGTCTTAAAATATTTATCTCTGTATTGTTTTCCTTCCCTCTCTAGTATGTGACCCTTCCCCGTTCAGTCAAAGAAACCCATTTAGTCAGGCAAGAGGAAAATTGGTCAGGTTGACTTTAATTCTACCTCATATACATCTGAGAGAATTTTGAAAGCATAGACAAGAATCTTAACATGAAAGTCATTTACTCTTTAAGAGTGTGATTTTTGAAATAGAGAAAATGTTTACAGACTTAAAGCAAACCCAAGAAAAATTCAGGCTTAAAATTTAGAATTACAAGCCCCTCACAATTTTCTATATCTATTTTAGGAGACTAGGTAAGGACTACTAGAGAGAAGAGAAAGTGAAGCAGGTACAGGTGCACAGAGTTCTGAAAGGGGCTGCCACCTATTGTCGCTACCTAAGTACAAATAACATTGGGAAGGAAATAACAGGTTCTGGAAATGTGACGATCAGAAATTATGGGACACATTCTCAATTACATATCTATTTATTCTGAATAGAGGCAATATCTTCAAGATTTTCTTTCAAAGTATTATAAAATTCTTACCCCAAAAATAATAAAAATAATAATAGTGGGCATTTTCTCAATTTCCATGATAATCATGACCCTATCAGATTAGCCAGGTAATATGAACTGTGAAATACAAGTAAAATTTTAACATGATATTTAAATCTTGAAGATTCCACCTCATTTTTAACCTAGACCCCATTTTCTCAATTTATTAAAATTTAAATAAAATACCGATTTATATAGAGTACTTTATAAAGCAAGATCAAAGGTAAAGTAAACATAAGGCGTTCTGGAAAACAATAGAAATTTCACACTTGTATTATCTCTAATGCTTAGGAAGGTGGATTAGGAAATGTACTCATAAAAAAATTCTGCTCTGGTAAAATTCTGCTCTATATAATGCTTTTGCTGATGATAGGTAGTTACTAATAGGCCTATAATCTATATCTTTGACAGTTTTTTATTCTTTTTTTTTAACTCGTACATTCTAAAGTTAACTTAGAAATATCCATGCATATTCCTTTTCCACTATCTACCTTGCTGTGTCTTTCCTTCTCTTTTTTTAAT
>NW_006383008.1:3039265-3041217 GCF_000327345.1 Myotis davidii
GGTCCGCAACCTGGGCATGTGTCCTTGACCGGAAATGAACCCAAGACCCTTTAGTCAACAGGCTGATGCTCTATCCACTGAGCAAAACCAGCTAGGACCCTGCTGTGTCTTTTCATGAAAATTCTCTCTTCATTCAGATTCCTAAGCAGATATCCCAAAAGAAGACAAAAACATTTCCTGGGCTCAAGCTAAATATAAACATAAAGCAACATAGAAATTGACTATTATCAGTTAAGTGGAGCCATCTAGATAGCCAGACAATGTCAAAACAAAGAAAATCAAGTTATCTAGACTGATAAAATGAAATGGATAGTTGCCATATGCCCACTTCTCTTTCCACTCTGGGTACATCAGGCTTATTTATTCGCAATTTCATTGCAATGTGTAATAGTCTCTTCAGCCTGCCTGAACTTAATGTTGCTTGTACACTCCCAAAAATTTTCTTTCCAAAAATAAAAATAGAAATGTATTTTCTATGTGGATGTATATAACTTTCTAATACGTGACAAAGTTTATTTCAGTTTTGACATGATGGTTGTCAGATAGAAACCTGTCATTAATAAAACTGAGAAGTCTTTCTTGCAAATCTGTGCATAATTTCTGTCTGGCTCTAGAGTCAAAGAAAGAAAAAAAAGATGTGGAGGAGGGCAGTGTCTTCTCCCCGACTGTCACTATTTACCTATAAGTTTCCTTTGTCTGTCCCCAGTCATTTCCCCCAGAGTAGTCAGAGGAAGAGACTGCTGAGGCTATTGGGGAGGTTCTAGCAGGTTTCAAAGACAAAGTAGTACCTATTTAATATTATTCTTGCCAGAATTAAAGATAATGTATGCAAAACTTCATGATACAAACTGTTACCTGACTATTTTCTTAAACAATTTGAACAAGATTACTTAGTAACTAAGTGGAAGATTAAACATTTCAATTCTGGTCATCAGAAGCCTGAGTAAAATTAATGTTTCAATTCTGTAATTGTTGATGTACTTCTTTCTACTTTCTAGTTTTTGGTATCCTGGTGTTTTCAGGGTTTCTCCTTTTAAAAAAAAATACACTAGAATACTTCAATAATATCAAATGCACACGGATGATTACTTTTTCCAGCATGTTTTCATTCAAAATACTTTACAGAATGATTGGTTCTAGCTTTCTAGTCTCACTTCCCACAAACCTTCACATATATCCTGTGATTCATAATCAATAACTCTAAAATTCTCCTAACAGATCCCAAAGTTTCCCTCTCCTGTGTCTTTGGTCATGCCTTTCCCTGGGCAATCTTTCCATGGCCTTCCCAACTGAAGCCTCATAGGCACCCAATTTCCCAGGCTAGCCGTTCAAGCTTCTTTTTCCTATTATCATTTTCCTATATTAGGCTTTCATCAACCCTTGCTTGAACCTATTTACTGATTCTGAATCTAGGTATTATGCAGAATTACCAGTTTCGCTGTTGCCTAGGTGTTTTAACAGTGTAACAAATTTTACTGTTGCTGTCTTGATTAAAATACTCTGCCAACTACAGAAAAATTATAGCCTGCTTATCATGAAATGAAGTCATTCATAATCTTAGCCAACATGTATATATAGTCTCATATTCCATAATGCGTGACTAGAAATCTCCTACTGTATTAATCCAGAATTATGTATAATTTTTCTTTACATATTTTGCTATTGCTTATCTCTTTCTTCCCAGTGGCTGCTGTCTCCATTCTGTAACTGGTTTCATTAACTTTTCAAAATACAAACCTGTAGTAGACAGAATTCTAAGATGGTCTCTAAGATTTCTGTCCCAGTCTACACATTTTGTATAATCCATGGGATTGTGAATATGATGGATGTCATTCCCATTATTAGTTTTTTTGATATGGCACAGTAGACATTAAGAAAGGGAACTGATATTTTAGTAGGCAGGATCTAATTAGTTGAAGCCTTAAAAGAGACTAGACTTTTCCTGGGGAAAA
>NW_006383008.1:3041267-3055357 GCF_000327345.1 Myotis davidii
AATTCAACATGAGAGGTTTTCCTTTGCTGACTTTGAAATTGGAGAGACAATATGGAAAGGAATATGATTGACCGCTAAAGGTAAGAGTGGCACCTGAATGACAGCTGGAATAGGACCTCAGTCCTACAACTTCAAAGAACTGAGCTTCAGCAAACAACATAAGCCTAAGAATCTCAAACTCCATATAAGAACACAGCCTGTCCAAAAACTTTATGTTAGCACTGGGAGACTCAGCATGGGACCAGTTTAGTTGTGACTTGATTTTTGATCTGACAATACTGTGAAATGATAAATGAATGATTTTTTAAAGCCATAAATTATATGATAATTTACACATGGCAGTATACAATTAAAAAAAAATCAGTATATTTTCTCAAGAGACCTTATCACTATACTGGGTATAATGCCTGTCCTTTGCTTTCTTCCAATTATATTTTCATTATCATATTTATGAAAATATATGAACTATATCTCAAAGAGTCTTTGAATGAGACATAAAACATTTATAATTAACTTGAACTGAAAAATCAATGAAGAAACAAAGTATTACAGATAAATATATATATATATATACACAAAAGAAATTATTTTATGGCTTTTTTTTAGAAAAAATTGCTACTGATAGCAATGATCCTGACACACACATCATGGTTTCTAAGATCATTCTCCAATGAAAGAAATTATAGTCTATAGTCCCTAGGAGAAATGGCTAATTCTAGAACTTGGACAGGAAATATGCAAGAGGATCTTAAAGTGTCTTACATTGCCAATATTAAGGCACTAAAAACAAACAAATGAAAAACAAGAGAAAAGAAAAGAAACAAAGATGAGTTAACTCAAATGGACATTAGAGTTTGGTAAATGAACCCCAATGTACTAAACTGAAGCACTGTAAGGGGAAAAACAAGTTGCATTGGATTATGCAGAAAGCATAAAAGAAAAATCCATTTTCATACTGATATAAATAAATTAAGTATTGAATAAATAAATAGGGTGAATTAAGTCAATGCCCCATGCAGAAGAATTCCAAATACTCCACAATTAAGGTGGAAGGGCATAACCCTTGACTCCTTCAGTGGGGTGACTTCCTTCCAAAGATTCTTGTATGGAAACATAAAAAAAATAAAAAAAGTAACTTTATAGTGGAGAACCTGACAAACATTACTTAAGCCAGCTGAGCAAATTCAACATCAACAATGATGTTATGTAGATAATTTGTTCTCTTGGTATTGATGACATTGTAATAACCTGGTTATTATTTAACGGGAGGAAAGGGAAGACTAGATATAGGCATGCCATTTATACAGCTTTGCCAAATAGCTGCATTTAACATCATCCAAGTCTGTTCCACACTGATTGATGGTGAAAGTACTAGACAAAGGCAGATGAGATACATGATCAGCAAAGGTCTGATAGACATGGGACAGTGCCTACCTGTCTGCCAGTCATACCTGGGAACAAATTAGTGGCCAGAATGGGCGTGGCCACTGCAAGCATGGGAGACCTAAATGTAGAAACTTCCAAACAAAGGACAGTCCTCCCTTCTTTCTCTCTCTCTTCTCTCTCTGGCTTGCTGGGTTCCTGGCTCTCCTGGGGAAGGGAGATGCGCTCTCTGTGCCCACCTTGTGCATGGCCATGGGGGACCCACACAATGGACTGATGGATTTAATTAGCCTGAATGCTGAACTGGACCTGGTTGCAACATGGAACAGAAGCTCTGTACACTGGCCTTGCTTCTGGCTCTGCTGGAACCCCAGCTGCACCTTGTCCGGGACTGGCCTAAGGGGCAGGGCCTTGGGACCCAGGAGATGTAACTCCATGCCAGTAACGCCTTCTTCCAAAGCCATCCTTCCATGGGGAGTTCTGAAAATGCTTATTTCAGCAGGGGCCCCAAGGACCTCTATGTCACTCCCGCGAGTGGCAGGGGGATTTAATTTTCTGTAAAGTATGACGCACTGAAAATGACACTTAACAACTGCGGTCTTCTTACCAAAAAGCACATAGTGGGACGCCCAGTCTTATCCTGGGGAAAGCAACAGATAATTCCCAATTAAAAGTCATTGTACAAAATATATAACCAGTCTTCCTCAACATTGTCAAGGTCATCAATCCCCAAAAGTGAGAAACTGTCACATCTAAGAGGAGCATATTATGACTATGCAATGTGAAAGCCTGGATGATATCCTGGGAGAGAATATAAACTAAGAAAACCTGAATAAAGTGCAGATTTAGCTAATAAGAATGTATCATTATGGTTCATTGTGACAGGTTTCCCTCACTAGTGTTAGAAGTTCATAAAAGGGGAATGTGGATGAGGGTATATGATAATTCTATGAAGTACTTTTGCAATTTTTCTGTAAGTTCCAAATCATTCTAAAATTGCCATTTTTCTTTTAAATTGTAAAAAAGAAATCATTACGATACAGGGAAGGTGAAAAGATTAGAGTGGAGAGGGAGTAACTGCCTCCAGTGCACAGAAAGACACGGCACATAACTAGAAGAAATGTTTCTGCGGATTAGGCAGCCCGTGGCTTATTAAATGCTCAAAAGCTGTGGTTTCCAGACAACAATGTGGGTACAGTTTTGTGCCAGAAATTTGGAACAAACTTTTGCCAATGCTTCATTGATATGTACTTAAAGTTAGATAAAAAAATATTTGGATTGGATATATTTTAGTTTTAGTGTTTGCTTTATAAATAGCAGGGAAATGAGGCTATCTGCTTTCTCTTGACTGAAAGCACTAATAGAAATGCTAATAATACCCTAACAGCTTAGCACTTGCAATCCTTAAAGTACATGAGACAATTCAAATGCAAAAAGTACACAATTAAAATGAGCTTTTCCTTTAGTTTATATTAGAATCTATACATATGGCCAGCTTTATTTAAAATTTGGATCTTGAGAAAAAATAAATCTTGTTTAAAGTTACATTAAATTTAGAATATATGCATGATCAAGATAAATATTGGAAACATGGTGATCCATTCAATGTTGAGAGAATTAAATAATTATTATTAATACTTATTTGTGGAAAAAAAAGCATCCAATAAGCTGGAATACAACTTGTTTTAACTTGTAATGTTTTTAAAACACAATAAAATTTCTTCCAACCTTCACCTTTCAGTATATCCAATTACTATCTGTCTGCCTGTTATCATTCTCAGATCAGTCAGTTTCATCTACTACTTGTCTCTTGTATATAAACTCTAATACTCTGAGTGTGATGATGAAGTAAATTGATACTCAGCTGTGACAGAAATCATATATATTGTACTCCAAAATATCCTACACATGGAATTGTGAAATAAAGAGAATTTTGTTTCTGTCCCTGAGAGCACAGATGGAATAATATATACTATCACCCAAACTGGTAGTGATCATACATTGTCAATAATGGTAAATGTACATTTACAGTTTTGTATAAAGGAGCAGATCCTATACCACAAAAAATAATTTTCTTCTATGTCCCCCAAGGTTATGTGTTCTTCTGCAATAATATCTACGGTGGCACTGCCATCAACTCTCCCTTTCACACCCGCCATGTGGAGGTTATTTTAGATACTCTCTAACCCTCTCTTGCAGATTCTGTTGGTCACTAAGTTCAGTTGGTTATATTTCTTAGAGGTTAGAAATTAGGACAAAAATTGGAGTGCCACTGCTTGGCATTTTGATGGGATTATGCAGGGGCATAGGGACATGTTATTTACTATTAATCTTATCTTGACAGAATCATCACCCTGCCCCAGTATATCCTGGATGGAGACAGACAAAAAGTAACGGAAAGTGGGATAAATGGTACTCTTTTATTGTTAGCATTTTTTGTATGAGAGATCCCAAGATATATCTCAGGTGTACTGAGCAAATACATGTGACCTAGCACAACATTTACACATTGAAGAATATAATTTGTACTGGGCTTCTTAACTCAGAAACAAAATCTTAAGGCTAATACATTTTCTTTGCAGTTACTCCCCCATGTCCCTCACAGTTATCTACTCCTAAGCAATTAAAACAGCTAGGAATGTAGATGATACCCACAGACTCATAAAGATACCATGGGCTCCAAGCATTTATACCCCAAAGAGGTTGACCAGGAAGCAATATCCAGGTGAGAGGCACCCCACTATGCTGGCGGATAACTACCTGAACTGCTGTAAGAAGAAAGAGACCACAAATCCCATGCCCTCTGTACCTGTTCTCTCTATCCTTACCATCACTACGAGAATCCACCGAAACGTCTAAATCCCATTCTTATCATAAACTTTCTCATCTACAAAGATGTTCCTATGGAGGCAATGAATCTACACGGAAGCAATTGCTGCTGCCTCACCTCTTTATAGACGGTCTGCTGCTTAGGAATATAAAACCCAGAAATTCATATTAGATAGTCTGACAGTGGTGAAGGCCTAACCTCAAACCTCGAAATAAAAAGGCAAGCAATGTTTTAACATCTGGCAAGTTCTGAGAACCTCTAGTGGCACTTAGTGAATGAGTTTTTGAGCAGGAGGAGTTGACCCTATTCTTAATTAAATTTTAAGTCACACTACTAAAAATAACTACAGCAAAGTTTTATACATTGAAGAGGCTTTTGTTCAACAGCTCAGTGTTATCTCACTCTGTACCCATTAGTTATCTATGGACATGGACTATTTTTTCACTTGGCTTTCCTGCCTCTTCCTATGTCAATTTAACTTGGTAGTTTTAATCTGGATGAATTTTTTTTATTACTAACTCTTAAATTTCATAAATTTTTAAATTCCTCTCTTCAGAAATTGACTCATTGTTTATGCCCAATAGTGGCCATAAAATACATTTAATATATGAGAATAAATATATAAAACCACCAAATATTTGGTTTAGATAATAGAATGAGTAGTCTTGCTATTAACTAGACAGCAATAGTTGATCTTAAAAGTTTGTTAGTTCAGCATTTCACTTATTGAATTTGAAGTATATAATGAGATAAATATTACCCAGGGATAAATATTATCAAATTGAAGAGATGTTGCATATATTTGATCTGTTTATCAAAGCCACTTAGAGATTACAAATATAAATAAAGATGCACAGATATAACATTGTAGGTTCTGATGTAAAAGGCCTCAGATTAAGCATTTACAATAATATTCAAATGTTTCCAGGTGATTATAAGACATAAAGTTGAGAATCACTGGTATAGATAAAAGAAGCACAGATATAAGAAAAATGTCAGTGTGCATGTCAGGTAGGAAGTTAGACAGGAGTGGCTGGGGTGGGGCCTGCCCTGGGGTCCAGAACAGGGGTCAGCCCGACATTGCCCTCAGATGGCCTCTCCACGGGCAGCCCAGCAGCCCGTGGACTGCCAGCAGGTGGGTTTGGAGCCAGTCAGTTGGTTCTTGGCACAAGCTCAGAGGAAAATGACATGACCTCAATGTGACCTTGCCAGAGTCTTGGACTAATTATAATAATATTTGCATTTTGGTTTTCACCCCGCCCACCTGTGGGTTTTTCTGTATGCATTATGGGTAGGTCATGCCCAGAAGAAAGACGGTTTCAGTCACTCATCTCTGAATGCAAATTAAAGTCTCCACCCAGAAAATTCCTCTTGTAAACCCTGAGTTCGGGGTCATGATCTCTCTTGACTGACCTGCTCGGCTTTGAAATGTAAGCAGCCAGGACATTCTCTCTCTCTCTCTCTCTCTCTCTCCTGGCATGTGCCTCCATATTTGTAATGTGTCTTCAAAAAAACCCATTTTGCTTTACTTTCATTTTCATTGACCTTAAAATCTTTTCCTCATTGTTGAAAAGAACCAAGGTCCCAGCTGGTAACCCCAATTGGTAACATTCAGACAAAGAAAAAGAAAATTAGTAGAGAGTGGAAATCTTGATGATATGGAAGGTGTAGGCAAATCTTCAGATATCAGAGAAAGATTTAAAAAAAAGAATAAAACTGCCAATTGAATTTTTCAATATAAAATCATATTTTGCAATAAAATTATTATAATCCTGGAAATACCATTTTCAGCATCAAGTCTGAGAATAAGTCAATGACCAAGCAGTATGACTCATTTATTTTTATTTTTTTGGCAATCTAATAGCCTAGAGAAAAACTGCCTAAAACAAAACTTGGGCACAAAACACCTAAAATGCTATTTCATACACAAGATATATCAGAGCTGAGGCAGCAATAGAGTTAGAGAAAAATCTCAAAGGTCAAAATCTAAATAGATGAAGCCTGAAGTTGGCACTTGATCTAGGGAAAATATAATTCTCGGTTTCCTATAGCTCAGGTTGTTACAGGCTCCATGCAGAGGAAAGAGCAAACACCTGAAGGCCTGCCCAAATGGAAACATCAATATAAGTCTGGAATCACTGTAAAGCAGGATCCACACTGAGTGCTCTAGGGAAGGAAAAACAAATAAACTGCCACACTAAGGAAGATGTTAAGGAAATTTTTGTGTCCTATTCTTAGACCTGAGTGAAGGGGGGAAATAACTTTGTGGAAGAAAAAAATGACCAATTTGAAAAAAACTTTAGGTTTGGAATAGATCTTTTTGAAGTGAAGTTTCATTTCAAAACATAAAGTAAACCATTGTAAAATGGACAATTCGGTGGCATTTAGTATAATCCCAATGTTGCACAACCATCATCTATATTAAGTGCCAAAACAATTTTATCATTTCTAAAGAAATTTCCAGCCCTGACCGGTTTGGCTCAGTGGATAGAGCGTCGGCCTGCGGACTGAAGGGTCCCAGGTTTGATTCCGGTCAAGGGCATGTAACTTGGTTGTGGGCACATCCTCAGTGGGGAGTGCACAGGAGGCAGCTGATCGATGTTTCTCTCTCATTGATGTTTCTAACTCTCTATCCCTCTCCCTCTCTGTAAAAAAAACAATAAAATATAAAAAAATTTTAACAATGCAAAGAAAGCTAAAACATGATAATGAAAAATAAACATTGAAAATGATACATAATAAGACAAGAAACAAAGGAAAGAAAACAGTTGAAACAAATGAAAATAGCAAACTGATATAATAAACAAAAAATATCAAGAATTCCATTTCCCTCACTGGTGTGTCTAAGTAGTCAGAGTGCCAGGCCATGGACCAAAGTGTCTTGGGTTTGATTCCTGGTCACGAGCATGTACCTGGGTTGTGGGTTCACTCCCAGCCCACAGTCAGTGTACTTGTGGGAGGCCACCAGTTGATGTGGCTCTTACATCTATGTTTCTATCTCCCCACCCCTCCTTCCCTTCCACACTCTCTGAAGAAGCAATGGGGGCCAGGGGGAGGGAAATATCCTCAGGTGAGGATTAGCCAAAGGAAAAAAAATAGAATTACATTAAATGCAATTGATGCTTTCAATCAATAGACAGAAATTGTCAGCCTGAATGAAAAACAAGAACCAACTATGTGCGGCCTAACATGCATTTAAAATACAAAGGCACAAATAGATAATAGTAAGAGACTGGAAAAAGGATACTATACAGAGAATAATAAGAAAACTTGAGTTGTTCTAAAAATGTCAGGGAAAATAAGTTTAAAATCAAGAATTATTATGAGCCACTTCATAATAATAATGAATCCATATAGCACCCAATATAACAGTTATAAATATACATTTCCCTAATAAAAGGGCATCAATATATGTGAAGCAAAACTAACAGAAACAATTTTGCAGTTTCTTATATGTTAAGCATACATTTATCTCACTTCTAGGTATTTAAGTAAAAGAAATAAAAATATATGTCCACATAAAGAGTTGAATGAGAACTTTTATTCATAATATTCCCAAACTAGAAACAACCCAAGTAATCATCCATTGAAGAATGAATTACCAAGTTGATGTTTTCCCATATGATGAATTATAACTCAGAAATATAAATGAATTGACTATTGAGACATACAAGTCAGACATACAATTCATGTAGTCATTCATTCATTTAACATTCTAATAGATGTAAACTGTATGATAAGAAGCAGATCACTGATTGTCAGGGTCTGTGATACAGGAGAGGATACTACAAAGGAACACAAGAAAAACTTTTGGAAAAAACTACCATTATTATTATTGTGCTAAAATATGCACAGATTTATGCAATTATTAACCTCATCAAATAGTACACTTATACTTGGAAAATCATATTGCATATAAATTGCATCTCAATTTTCAAACTGGGAAAAATGAATAAAAAAAAAGAGACCAGGGTAAAATTAAGATAAGATGGTGATAGAAAGACAGAAGTGAAATTATTTTCTGATATAGCTTATATAATTATTGTTAATACGTCATTATTTTTTCCTAAAATTGTATCCTACATTAAAAGATTTATAAGTTTATGACATCTGTATGAAAAAAGAAACAAAAACTTATAACCTAGGTAAAGTAGAAGAATCTCTCATAATCAATTAATGGAGAAACGTTTCTTATAGTAAGATAGACTGTATTACTTTTCCAAATATTTTCAAGTCCTTCTTTATGTACAAATATATACCTCTGTCCTATCCTTATCTGTCTCTGTTAGGCATCTTAAAATGTTCCTTGCAAAGGAGGCATAATCAATCACCATGTTCCTTTCAGGAGCAACCATACTGATACTAGTGACTTGCTTTGCCAGATGAAATTGAAATGCAATGTGTGTTGCTTCTAAATATACTAACTTAAATAAGGCCATGAGATCTAACTACAGTTTTTATTAAGCCAACTGAAGGCAGATCATAAGTGCCAGATATATGGGATCACCTATTTTATGATGTCTGTGTCAGGACAATGATAAACATAAAAAGAACTACATTTTTAGATTTAACATATGTTACTGTGAAAGGGTTTCAGGCCTCGTTTCATCTCTGGGTAAACTAGAACTGCTGATATTCACTAATCTAGACAAGAAGAGTCAGGAGAAGCCCTTGGTTAACAACGTAATATTCTCACTCTCTAGTCCAGCGCACTTTTCAGAAACACATCTGTATCATTTGGACAACGAAGAGTGATACCTACTTTTAATATCAGGGTTATATAGTGGTCAAATATATCAACAACATAGACAAAAATTATATGTGTGTGTATATATGTACACACACACACACATATATAATTATATATATATACATATACATATATATATACTAGTATATATTTTAATTTATCTTTATTTTTGAAAGTATTGAAGATACCCCCGTTTTTCCCCCCATTCACCCTTTCAATCACACACCTGTCCCTCCCAAGCCTTCACTACACTATTGTCTGTGTCCATGGGCTATGCATATAATAAAACCTAATATGCAAATCGACCGAATAGCAGAACAACCAGCAGAAGGACCAGTTGCTGTGATGCGCACTGACCACCAGGGGGCAGACACTCAATGCAGGAGCTGTGACAGCTCCTGTGTTGAGCATCTGCCCCTTGAGAAGGGGTGACCAATGGCAGCGATTGGGGGGCGGGGGCAGGGCCAGCCAGTGAGTGGCACCAGGCCACCAGCCAAGGCAGGAGCCAGTGCTTCCTCCCTGCTCCCTGATCGCCTCACCTGCCAGTCTCCCCACAGATCAGCCCTGATCGCCGGGCAGGCCTAGGGACCCTACCCTATATATTGGGAACAGTCTCTTAGATTTAAAAATTAAAACCTGGCAAGGCTACTCTAACACTGCAAAAACAGGGTGATGCAGCGATGACGTGCATGGACTCTGGCTTGCACGTTTTGTGGTCAGCCCTGTTTCTGACACTTATAACTGTGTGACAGAGCCAATTACGTAACTTCTCTCTGCTTCAGTTTTTCCACCCATAAGATGGGGAAAATGGTACTACCCCGACTACCGGTTTAGGCCCAATCCCTGTAGGCACAGGACCCCTGCTCCCCCCATGCATGAATTTTGTGCACTGGGCCTCTAGTATGCATATAAGTGTCCTGGTTAATCACTCCCCCCACCACAATAATTATATTTTATGTATTAAAATGAATACATGCAAAAATATATTAAATATTTACTTTGTGTGGTAAGTAGAATAATATCCATTCCCCCTCCAAAGATGACTACATACTAATTTCCAGAACCAGTAAACAGATTGTCTGTTATGGAAAAAGGGACTTTGTGGATATGATTAAGTTAAGGGTTCTGAGATGATGAGATTGTCCTGAATTATCTGGGTGTGACCATTATAACCAAAGGCTCCTTATAGATGACAGAAGAAACGGGGAGAGTCAGCCAGAGAAGACACCTGATGAGGAAAGTACAAGTAGGAATGATGTAACTGCAGGTTTTGAAGATGGAGGAAAAGGCCATGCACCAAGGAAGGAGGTGGCTTCTAGATGCTGATGACAAGCAAGAAAACAAAAACAGAGACAAAAAGCTAGAGCTTCCCGAAGGAATAGTCATGTGCACATCTCGAGGTTAGCCCATGAATTTCAGACTTCTGACCTGAAGAATGTAAGACAATAGATTTGTGTTGTTTCAAGTTGCTAAGTTTGTGGTAATTTGTGATAACATTAGAAAATCAATATAATAGGAAATATCACAGAAATTGATGGATTTCACAGAATTTAAGAACTAGACCAGGAGTGGGCAAACTTTTTGACTCGAGGGCCACAATGGGTTCTTAAACTGGACCGGAGGGCCGGAACAAAAGCATGGATGGAGTGTTTGTGTGAACTAATATAAATTCAAAGTAAACATCATTACATAAAAGGGTACGGTCTTTTTTTTTCAATAGTTTTATTCATTTCAAATGGGCGGCCGTAGTTTGCCCACGGCTGAACTAGACACTGATAGTATCATTAAATAATACTGACAGTTTATGATAATTTGAGAGAGTTTGTTATGATCACTTAGAATAATATAAAGTTGAAAAAAATATACAGAGAACATGATGTTCTGAAAGAAATACAACAACAGCCTGGAGCATATTAAGAATAGTGAGGGAATATATTAAGAATGTAGATCCTGTTGTGGAAATTCAGATAACTGCAATTAAGCTAAGATTAAAACAGATTACACAGGACATGGAATAGTGATACAACAAAATTGTCTGTGTATGTGTGTGTTTAAGTTACATACATAATTATTCTATGCCTTTTATTGAACTATCATTTCACAGATTGTATGATAATTATATGTTTGGCATGATGAACATTAAAAAAACATAATGAGCATGGATTTTTGAATTTTTTTGGAACCTAGTTTACCTTTGTAGATGAGCAACCTTGAGAACATTTCTTAACCTCTCTGCATCCTAGTATGATCAAAGATAAATTGTGGAAAAAATCATGCATTCCTAATATGGAAGAGGTGTGAAAAGTAGATAAAATACCTGACAGGGTTTGTGACACATCATGACACTTAAGGCATGTCAGGTTTCTTTTCTTCCCATGCCCTTTACTCCATATTAAACATGCTAACATACCTAGTTTTTAAATTATTACTATGATCTGCATATTTTGCATATATTTCCTCGAAATATCTCTACCATTTGCTGTGAAATATGTTTGTTATAAGGTTTAACCCCAGTTTCTATAAATGCAAATAATTTTAATGGACAATTCCTTAACAATAGAATTCTGAATAAAAATCAATTCTTGTTCAAGGGAATAATAATTGCTAAGTGCTTTTTTAGAAAACTGGAAGTTATGCATTGATATCACGAGGAAAATATTAATTACTGACAAAAATAATTTTAGATCTAAGTCCTCCTCAGATTTACTGATGGGCATTATATGGTAATATAGACAAAATCTCTTAGAAATACTATGAAAAGGAAAGTATAATTATTCTAATAAAAAAATGACAGTTTTCAGTAGAAGAAAATTTCACAATATTTTATCTCAACAGTTAAGATGTTGATATTATGTTGATTAATTCTGATATCCTTAAAATAAGTATAATAAAGAGAAAACTTAATATTTGATGCTTGTTCATTAATAGCTTTCAAGCCCCTTGCTTCCCCTACCCCTTTCACCCCATATCTGAACAAGCCTGCATGAAAGACAGCCCCACTTCTTAGCCAAAATGAAAATCAGTCTCCGCACCTCCAGCTCTCATGTTTCACTTCAGACAACCTGAGCCATTCTCTTTGGAGAATCCTTTGCTGTTTACAGTGTAAGTAAAGACATTTTTTTTTCACATACTCATTACTGCCTAGATGTCATTTGTCCTGGGAGCTGTATTAATAACTAGTGTAGGGACTGCTCAGAGACCGTAAATAAAAAATAAATAAAATAAAACAAATAATATGTTAGTTGGGAAACTGTCATTTTTTCATTTTCTTTGTCTGTTTATTTTTCTCCTTGCTCCCAAAAGTGTAAGAGGGGCTTACCAATTCAATAATCATGATCATTTAAAAAAAAATCTGAAATCACTCTATCTCTATATATGCAATGCCAATAGGTAGCAACACACATAATTACTAACAAAAAATAAGATTCTTTTACATGTGTCATGAGACATAGTCCTTCAAAGACCAGTCTCATTTGTGTACTCAGGAAAGAGAGTAGTTTTAATGTATACAAAACACAAAAAAGCTAAACATATTTGTCTGTGTTGTTTCTATCATCTTGAAAGGTAAATCTGGGGACATGTTTGTGTACTAAAGTAAAACTGTCCCTGAGGTTTAGCAGGAGACATATGGGAGTGAGATCGTACCTGTCAAAAGTCACTATAGAGAAAACTTTGGTGTGGGTGTATGTATTGATGTTCTTAATTGTTAATGTTTGCTTTGTGACCTTCCCATCAGCAGATATGTGTGCCTCTACTTTCTGATACATTCATCCATCTCTCTAATGGCTCTGCCCCTGTAGCTGCTGTTAGCAAGTTATTCATCACTGCAAGTAGTATAGTTCTACTCCTGACACAGCCTTCATTTCAGCTAAATGTGGGATGGAAAATTTATAAAATCAGGCAAATTTATCATTTTTAATATTTTATGTGGTTTAATACTACTTACTACAAATTTAAAATTTGGAAACAGACTTCTTTCCCCTTTCAAATTTGAGAGAAAATATCTTTTCTGAGCTAAAATATAAAGTAAGATGGAAGAGAAAGTTCCTTAAGTGACAGATTATATGTTGAAAAATATTACTCTATACTTTAAATCAATACTTGTTATACTTTTATAGTATTAGAAATTAAATAAAAAGTAAATGATATGTAAATAAGGCAGTTTCATTTTTAGGAAAATATAACCATATGGCAATCCTCTTACAACATCCATGTGATTTTTTCCATTTATTCCATACATTTTTAAGTTCTTAGAATGAACTATATTTGCAGTATTTTCTTATCTTCAGATGTATATATTTTTATTCCATCTATAAAGCCTGGATATAAACCCTTTCATTCAATCCTATATAATAAAAGCCTAATATGCAAATCGACTGAACAGCAGAATGACCTACATAAAGACTGGTTGCTATGATGTGCACTGACCACCAGGTGGCAGATGCTCAATGCAGGAACTGCCCCCAGCCTGCAGGCTCCAGGCCAGCCAAGGTGGTTGCCAGAGGGGGCCCCCTGATTGCCCTACCGATCACCCCACAGAGGGAGATGACTGGCAGCGGCAGCAGCGGGGGGCATGGCCAGGCTTAGGGACCCTACCCATGCATGAATTCCATGCACTGGACCTCTAGTCTATAATAATAAAAGTGTAATATGCTAATTAGACTGGATAGCCGAATGACCTTCCAGATGAAGCCGGGGCTGCGTGGGCCAAGGCAGCCACCACGGCTGTGAGGGCCGAACCCCTTGCATGAATTTCATGCATTGGGCCTCTAGTTTCTTCATAATTTCTCCATGATACTTGTTTTCAACAAGCCCAAGCTGACTAATCTATGATGCTTCAAAATATGTATCTTCATCTCTCTAAAACATACATATAGCAATCAATTTAAAAATATTTTTAGAGTATTAAAGGATTGTGCAAAAACATATGGAAACAGTAAAATTTGAAAAATGATTTAAATATTGTTGAAACTGTAAGAAAAAGAATAATGAGCTATGTACAAATGTGGAAGTATAAATTTGTAGCATTTTTATTCCAGATTCAATTTATGTGTTTATTTTAATGGCTTTACTAATATCCATAATTTGAAAAAATTGAAGCAGCTGATATTTATTTTATATTCCTCA
>NW_006383008.1:3055680-3115064 GCF_000327345.1 Myotis davidii
GTAGGCTAGTGGGCCTGGAGAATCCTATATAATAAAAGTGTAATATGCAAATTGACCCTAATGGCAGAATGGCCAGGAACTACCAGTTGCTATGGACATGCACAGGGGGCAGATGCTCAATGCAGGAACTGCCCATGGTGGTCAGTGCACTTCCACAGGGGGAGCACCACTCAACTGGAAGCCGGCTCATGGCTGGCCAGCACAGCAATGGTGGCGGGAGCCTCTCCAGCCTCTGCAGCAGCATTAAAGATGTCTGACTAATGGCTTAGGACCGCTCCCCATGGGGAGCGGACCTAAGGTGTTAGTTGGACATCCCCCGAGGCCTTCCGGGCTTCCAGAGGGATATCTGACTGCCACCTTAGACCCAATACCCCAGGGAATGGGCCTAAGCCATCAGTTGGACATCCCCCGAGGCATCCCAGACTACAAGAAGGTGCAGGCCGTGCTGAGGGACTCCCCTGAGTGCACGAATTTTCATGCAGCAGGCCTCTAGTCTATAATATACAAAAGGCTAATGTGCTAAGTGCCCATCTGACCAGTAGCTATGATGCGCACTGATCACCAGGGTGCAGATGCTCAACACAGGAGCTGCTGAGCTGCAGTGACTTGGCATCGGCAGTTCTCTGGTGACGCACCCCGGAACTAGAGAGGAGGGGGCCTAATTCCTCTCTGGGCTGTGTGATTCCACCTTCAGCCATGGGTTATGTTGTTGCTGGGGCACTGTCAGCCCCAAATCTTGTTTACTGCACCCTTGCATTTGTGTTCCACACCCTGTACAACAGCCACTTTGCAAAGTGACCTCTTGCACTCTGGGACCCCTCGGGCCATGTCAGAGAGCTGGTTTCAGCCCAATCCCTGCAGGCCAGGCTGAGGGATCCCACCTGCCGGAAGGACCCTGCTCACTCCACAGATGCCCTTCCAGCCACGGCGCCATCCCAGGTGCAGCAGGCTGGGGAGGGACCAAGGGAGGCTGCCTCCAAGGTGTGTCTGGCACATCTTGCCCAGTCCAGCCCCATTGGCCACCTTGTAATTAATTTCCTTTCAATGTGCACCAATCCATGCACCAGGTGATCAGTTATAAATATAGAATGATTCACTTGAAAATTTTTTTCTGAGAAAATCAACAATTTCTAACAGAGAAAACTGCCAAAGTAAGATCCCATTGCTCTGTGGTTTATAAGTAACTAAATGTCTTACTTTCATCCATAAGACAAGTTTAGAGTTAGATGTCTAATACATTAAAAAAATAAGTAATTTTGCTTGCATAAGATATTCACTGAGATAAATGATCTTTGTTCCATAAATGGCCTTTGCCAAAACTGAATAATTTCCAAATTATTAATAAGAATCCATTCCCTGAAATCTTTATGAAATTAAAACTAATGAGGATTTAAAATTTTAAAGTGTATATATAAATATGAGATGATGCATTCATGTTGAGACCCAATCTGAGATTATCCATTTCACATTTTTGCAAATAAATTGAATGAATCATATAAATACTGAAAGCACCCTATTAAGTCTTTTTAAATGAATATATATAAAAAAATTAAAACATGAATTGACAAGAATTATAATTACTGTTGTATTTACATTGAAAAAAAAAACAGGCACACACATTGATTGTAAAATTACTTATAGAAACAAGCACACTTGAAAGGCAGGGCTGTATAATAATTAAAGCAGTGGTTTTTCAACCAGTGTTCTGCACTGCACTGGTGTGGTGCAAGGATTTCTAGAGCATGCAATACCTACCTATTTAGTCTGGTGCACTGACCTCTTTTCCCTTAGAGTGTCAAATAAGAAATGACAACAGCTAATACAGCAACCGCCGTCCGGTGTAAATGAATCAAAATCATACCTATTTTTTGTCAGATAGGCAAAAAAATTATTTTTTTTTAGTTTCTTTGTGGGGTTTTTTTTGTTTGTTTTTTTTGTGTGTGGGTTTTTTTTTTTTGTGTGTGTGTGTGCCATAGAATTGTAATAATTAGTTTATGTGTGCCAGGCAATGAAAAAGGTTGAAGATCACTGGGGGAAAGCATCACTTTGCAACTGACAATCAATGTTGGTATTACCACTGACCAACTGCGTGACCAAGGCCAACTATTTAGCTTTATGGCTCAATTTCCTCAAATCCAAAATAGGAATAATAAGACTAATTCTCTCAGAGAGTCTTTTGATGAATAAATTTATTAGTTACTAGTATATGCAAAGCACTTAGAAAAATGAGTGCCTACTACCTAGTAAGTACCATGATAGTTTGCCATTATTATTGTTAAGCTGTTAAACAACATAAACAACAGAATCCCAGTAAGCTATTTTAACAAAACCATATTTTTCTCTCATTTTTATTTTAATAGATTTTCACATAGAAATCAAAGTTATGAAGAAATTAAATGACTTTCTCAAATACCCCCTGATGTAACAAGAACAAAATTTCATTTATGTTATATGCTAAGGGGCCCTACTCAGGAAATCAATAGTGTCCAAGGTGAAGTGAAACTCTCAGTTCATATATATTTGGCAATAACAATAAACCTTTCATTGGTTAAGTGCACACTGCTTGACTCCATACCTATCTTTGTCTTTCTCTTACTCTTGTTATTTATTGTTTTAATCCCTACAACACTGTAAAGTAGAAATTATCAACTCACCTTGGACAAGAGAGAAAGTATAAAGATATAATTTACCCAAGGTTATCTAACTAATAAGTGGGTGAACAGAAATTCAAGCTAAGGACCGGACCATCTTTCTCCAAAATCTCAGTTTTTTCCTATCACATCATTTTGGATGTAACTTTTATAAAATGTAGGGTAAGGAAAAATATAAGATAACTTCACAAAGCTTTAAAAAAAATTAAGTCCATAGGACCTCACCTGCCAAACATAATCTGCTTCTTAAGATAATTTAATATTTTGCTCTGCTCTAGTTTATGTAGTGCTAGGTCAATAACTAGTCTGCACAATATTCAAGACTGAATTCTGAACTTCATAGATTCCTGTCAATTAACACTTTCCAGGAACTTTTCAGAGAGTCTGACAAGGCTATTGCTTGTGCAATGTGCTGCAAAATCATTGAAGTATTTTAAAATACAGAATATAATTTATTAAGTGTTTGCTATCTTGGTGGAATGGGAAAACAGTTCTGATTAATAAGTCTGGTGTTTCTCATTCGATCTGGCTTATAAACTTTGCTTGTATATCCGGTTTTAACCATCCATGCATGCTTAATAGCTTTTTCTATTGAGTCTACCTGAAGGTTAATCTAACATCTGTATTAGGTCAATAGATTCTGTAACAGAAATCTATGCAAATGGGCTATTAGATGTTATCAAAACTACTCAAGCAAGTTAAAATGGTCATTTATTTTACCTTAATTTCCTTAGAATATGGGGATGATCTTGAAAGAGTATATAAAAATGTTAATAGAGAAGGCTGAAATCTAGGAGCTATTGCATCAGTTCATCTATTTTTTCCCCAAGTGAAAAAGGAATATAACTAATTATATTATAAGTATAAAATGTTGAAAATAAGGCTTTTTTCCTAATATATATTTTTAAAAAGGAGCATTAATCTCATATCCCATTTATCTTTAATACAATCTATAAACATATTGAAGGATATGTGTGTGTATCTGTGTGTGTGTGATCACTGATTAATTTATTGCAACACTGAAGAAATCACATGTCTTGACTTCAAGACTCTAATAACCTAGTGAACTGTGAATTAGATATTTAGCACAAGAAAAGTTGGTATTTTAGAGGTATTCTTAAATATCCACTCGAAAAAACCTTTATTAGAGGTCTAATATACATAGGTATTGTACTGTAAAAAGACTGAAATAATTAAGACAAACCATTCAAAGATAGTAAAGAAAAATAAAAACAAAAATAAGTATTCTAACAGTGCTACGAAGGTGGTATTACAGTAAAAGATAAGAAGGTTTTGGAAAATTGATCTGTTGATTTCATGGGATTTTCTATTTCATCATGGTTCAGTCTTGATTTGTTGTGTATTTCTAGGAATTATCCATGTCTCCCAGGTTGTCCAACTTGTTAGCATATATTCATATTAGTCTAATGATTCTTTGTATTTCTGTGGTATCAAATATAATATCTTTTTCAGTTCTGATTTTTTTAAAAATATATATATTTTATTGATTTTTTTACAGAGAGGAAGGGAGAGGGATAGAGTTAGAAACATCAGTGAGAGAGAAACATTGATCAGCTGCCTCCTGCACACCCCGTACTGGGGATGTGCCCGCAACCAAGGTACATGCCCTTGACCGGAATCAAACCTGGGACCCTTAAGTCCACAGGCTGATGCTCTATCCACTGAGCCAAACCGGTTACGGCAGTTCTGATTTTTTTAATAGACTCCTGTCTTTTCTTTCTTGGAGATTCTATGAAAAAGTTTGTCAATTTGTTTATTTCTTTTAAAAAATAATCAGCTTAGTTTCATTGAGCTAATTTTAAAAAGATTTTAAAGATATACATATATTTTTTAGAAACTGATTTGATCATGTCAGTTCCCAATTAAAAATTTTTTGGTGATTCTATTTTGACAACAGGAGAAAGTTGTTGACAAAACACCTTTCTCTTTCTTCTATCTCAACAAAAAACCATTTTCGAAGTTTTCAACCTAACTCTATAATGACTGAGTGGAAAATGAACCCAAACTGAGCCCCTGGACTGACGTTAATTATCTGAGCAAATAATGGCAATCTGTTGCTCCCTTGCTACTAATGGTTTTAGGGATAGGCATGTGGTCCCGTTCTGGCAAATGAGAAACAGTGTCCTTTAAGGGAAATATTAGAAAAAATTTATTTGCTCTTAAGAAAGATATATGAGATGACACCTCTTGATGTAGTACCTGGGAAAGCTGTACCCATTATTCAATCAGCTGAAGAATAAAGTGAACACAAATTTCAGTAAAACTTAACCCAGGTCCTAAAGTTCCCAAGACTGTAGGACATCTTGACTCTGGACATGGAGCAAATGTCTTAATTTAATTAAAATTTACGAAGTGAGGGTTTCTCTTACCTATATCATTACAACATGCCAGACAAGGTCTTCCCTGATCTGTTCCTGCTTTTTAACCTCATCTCTGTATCCCTTACTTTTGGGGATTATGGTTTAAATTAAATTGGCTTAAACACCAAGGTATGAATAATAATCATCTGGGACCTTGTTAGAATGGAATACTTGATTCAGTACGTTTGGGGTAGGGTTTAGGGTTTTGAGTTTTAGGTTACACAATGTTGCTGGTCCATGAATCACACTTTGATGAAGAAAGAACTAGATTACCTATCAACATGCTTCTTAAGTCATTAAGACAGGAAAATTACGAAAGCAGAATTGGAGCTGTGTATATTATGATATATTTTGAATTCTCTGTCTTGTCAATCATTTCTCTATAATACACTATTTCCTTTTGAAGTCAGCTGAATTTTCAATAGAATGAAAGGAATGGGCTGCCCACTACAACACTCGATCCAGGGGAAAAGTACATATAGAAGATACACACATATTCACACATATACTTAAATGATTTTATTTAATTTTTATTATTATCATGTTTTCTTGTTTACTCTGTATGTTTCCTCTGAGATAACTCCAACAATAATCTAAATGGAGGATTTGAAAGTGGTATTTTTTTCTATGTTGGGTCATTAATTTTTAAATTCTATGGCATTTAGAAGAATTCCTTAGGCAAAATATCTAGATCAATTTTAAGGCAATATTAATTACTTAACTAGTTTCCTGCAGCTAAGGAATGCAAATCATCTAGGGTATTGGAGATAAATACCTACTGTTATTAGCACTAAACTTTGTTTTCTAAATTACTGTTAAAATTATCTAGCTTTTACTAATTTTTTCCTATTCATTAGTATCCAGGGTGCTCTTTTTCTTTGGAACTGTAAAATTTTGAAATATTGATAATTTTAAAATTGAAAACCTTTAAACCATAGGATACATTTGTCTTCTTTTATGCACTTTTCAATTATGGGGAAAATGTAATTAGAGAGAAAACATTAAGATGATTATACATGACCATTTTTACTAAAATCAAGAGATTAATAAGTAATGTAAATTGTAAATTTTTAATAATTCATCCCTAGAATAATTACAAAAGAACTATACCTTTAAAATAGAATACTTGTTTTTCCTAGGGACAAGAGTCCCAGAAGTCTCCCAATCTATATATTTCCCAATTATTTCTTTGTCAGAAAGAATATACATTTAAATTCATAATTTTTACATTTAGTTGCCTATAGCTTATTTTTCAGAAAGATACAATTTAAAATTTATCCCACAGTATAATTTTAGTTATAAAGTAAAACATTTATGAATGAATGTGGCCATTTCTCCCATTTCATTTGCACCCAATCAAAGACTAACATATTTTTAAAAAATCTTGGAAAAAATATTTTCCTGTTTATGATTCTCTTCAATTCTTCCACTCACATTACAATTAATTAACTTAGAAAAGTAAAATTCTCTTTTTACTGCAAATATCCAGAAGTCCATTATTCATAATAATTAGAGTATCAATATTATATTATTTTTGTTTATTAAATTATGACAAGTTTGTTTAAAATTATTACTTATAATGGACTCTAAGGATGTTAATAGTTGCTAGGAAAATCATTAAACTCTGCAATAATTTTAATGAACCAGATTGAAAAAATAATAATATTTCCTGTGTGCCAAACTATTCTCCTCTTCACTACAGCTTTGGTAACATTGTTTTCTCATTATTATTATACCACAGAGTATAATTGATTTAGCTTGGCAAATTGTTCTTTTAAAATTCTCTTCTTCCCAGAAATAGCCTGAGGTCCAATATTCATTCATACATGAATTTGAATAGCATGTTACCTTAAAATAAGATCTATTACATTTGTTTTGCCAATTATGATGCTTGTTCAATTACGAAAATATGTATTGTCTTACAATTACTATATGAAATAAATTCAAAAGATATTAATGAATCCTTCAAAGATAATTAACTCATCTAGGGATTTTAATGACTCAGCAATTAAAACAATTAAAATAGCAGTAATAATAAAGCAGTGATAATAATAGGCATATTTACTATGTGGTAAATGAGTTTGATATCATGAAAGCATGTATTTCTCCATACTCTTCTACTACACAGCCATTCCCCTTCTCGTAACACAGTTTATTTTATGAAGCCACAATTTTACTTCAATATGGTTAAATCTTCAGTTGGTCTATTCCGTCTCAGCTTTCTTTTTCCTCTCTTTTCTCACTACATAAAGAAAATTGAGCTCTAATGTAATTTTTATAGCATTTCTGTAAGAATGCATATTTTTTTCCTTATATTTTAAATGTGCCCAGAGGCTCCATACTCTATATCTGTGAATTTAAATGTAGGTCTAGTTATTTAGAACTAAATGAGAAAATAAATAAAATATGTAGGATGGATGCAAGCGGATATGCAGCAGAGCACAATACATTTTGATTGTTGACTAGAAAACATGGGAAATTTTGTCATCTTCAATTTACCTTTCTTCGTTCTGACCAAAACTTCCTTGACACAAATAATGATGTGTAGAATGGAGATGTGGTTTGTGGAATGGTTGAGATTTTGTGTGCATATGCGTGTGTTTTCCCCTGAAGCAGTATATAAGCACAGATGCCATTCAGCTGGAACATTGACTACAAGTTGAACACAAAGGGTCCTGACCTCATTGAAACAGTTATTTATGGTGAAGCAGTGTCTGAAAATAGCATCCATTAGGACTAAATGCCTACTGCATGAGATGCAGAAAAGGCACCTTCACACAAAAATGTAATATCCAGATTAGGTGCCTGCTGCTGAAATTATTGAGTTTAGTAAAAATAAATAAATAAATAAAAATCCATTTGCTCTCAACTCTGAGGACTACACAATGCATTCTCCTATCTCCAAAATCAGCCCTGGGTAGAGAAGATAGAATTTTAGAAGTGAAATGGAATGTTAATATTCACTGGGTCCTTTTCAAATTTTTATTGTCAGGGCATATGAAATTCAAAATTTTTCATATTCTATGACATGTCTTGGCAAAAATATATGTGTATTTTCACATGTGCAAATAATCCTGATCTATGAATGTTAGAACTTGCAGAACCAAAAACTACATTGAGTAACTAATTTCACTGAATCCAAATATTACTACAAATGTCCAAGTTTGGGTTTAAGGACATCTTCTTCTTAAGCTGTCTGCTCTTAGAATGTAGTAATGGCATCAAACTTGAGTAAGGGAGTCAAGTCAGCTGTGGAGGAGAGGGTTCAAGCCTTGAGCCATGGCAATTAAAAGTTATGTCTTTCTTGGAGCATTGTTCCAATATTTAACCCATTATATCTATTTCACTATGCTCATTTGTCTAGCTCCAAAATCTATAACCACAAAAGTGGTATTCACTACTGGATTTGTACATAATATGAAGAAGCAAAAGACTGGTACAGCCCTGGCCGGTTTGACTCACGGGATAGAGCTTCAGCCCACAGACTGAGGAGTCCTGGGTTTGATTCTCTGTAGCAGGCTCTATATCCTGCCCTGTTTGGAGCCTCTGCAGGAGGTAATCAATAAATGTGTCTCTCTCATATTGATGTTTCTGCCTCTCCTCCTTCTTTCCACTCTCTAAAATCAATGGAAAAATACTTGGGTGAGGATTAACAAAAAAAAAGAGAGAGAGAGAGAGATTGGTAATATTTGCAAAGTTAATGTATGAATGTAATTTTTATACACTATTACAGTTATATAATAATTACAATTATAATAATTGCTTCTTATAGGCACATGCAATTGATATTTTTTTAAAAAAATTCTTAAAGAGAACTATGTCCTGTTCCTGCATTTAACTGTATCCTTTTTGTGCTTGCACAGTGATTTTTACATAGTAGGTTCTCAATATACATATTTATTTTTTAATTTTTTAATCAAGGACATATCAGGAGTTAATTTAGATAGGCATCTTGCTACATTAGAAAAAATAATCAAATAGAAAAAAAGCACACACATTTGCTTATATATGTCTACACTGTCAATTAGTAGCATTTACTCTGGAGTGTTAATCTGCATATCATTTATCCTAATATATTTTAAACATAATGAAATAACTAAGTTTTTGTAATTCAGTTACCAAGGTAGTTAACATAAAGATAATGGCTCTATGTATTATAGTTTTAGTGTTAACACATTTTTATTTTTCATATAGCTGTGGGAGTACAAGCACTTTAGATCTTAGAAAAAACTAAATGTAGCTGTCCATGCATTGGTAGACACCATATTTTTCTCTTGATATCTGGTGAGTTAATGCCTGATTCTCTATTGTTTTTATTCTTATTCCAGCATTTCTTTTTTTACATGGAAAACTGTTGATTGTTCTACTTTTATATATAACTAGAGGCCCGGTGCACTGATTTGTGCATCGGTGATGTCCCTTGGCCTGGGCTGCAGGATCAGGCTGATACCAGCTCTCCAACATTCCCTGAGGGGTCCTGACTTGTGAAAGGGCAAAGGCCAGACCGAGGGACCCCACCAGTGCACAATCAGGGCTGGGGAGAAGCTGTGGGAGGGCTCCAGGGCGTGACCAGCCTGTCTTGCCCAGTCCTGATAGGCCGGATCCCAGCAGCAAGCTAACCTATCGGTTGGAGGTTCTGCCCCCTGGTAGTCAGTGTGCTTCATAGTGACTGGTCGAATGGTCGAACAAACAGTGGGACACTTAGCATATTAGGCTTTTATTATATAGGATACCTTATTCGCTGTTATGTGGATCAAAATAATAGTTCAAGTGCCTTCCTTTGATGATCTATACTAACTGAGGGAAGTTGTTATGTTTCTATGTATTTAGATCAACAGTACATAAATACAACTTCTTACATTGCATGATTTTTTGAAATGCTAACTTGGATTTCTCCATATTTTTCCTATTTCATCTCTTTATAATTGAGAATGAGGAATCAGTGAAGGATGTTATATAAATTTCCAAATGCATAATAAAATTGATTGATGGGGTCATAAGTAACTATTCACATACTATATAGTATGCAATCAATTATAATATGTTGGAGCAGTATTAATAATTTGATATTAGAGTCTGGCTCCATTTTATTCATCAAACGTGTCTAGGTTAGTATTATTATTTCTGCTTCCATTCAGTTCTGCTCTTTCTCCATCCTCTTGAAATGATCTTTGTAAGTTGAATTCTCTAAGATTCCTCATTTTGATGTAAACAATTGCAGTTGATTTCCTTAGCACCTTAACTGCTTGTCTAGTCTGACTTTTGATCACAAAAATAGCTCTAATTTTTGTGACATATTGAAATATCTGTACCACTGACAGTGACTTAAACATAGTGGTTTTTTTTTTAATATACCAAGTAAAGGAAGTACTTAACAAAACAGTTCTTTTTGGAAAAAAGTAGTACTTTAAGGGTTCAACAAAAAGGAATAATTCAAATAAAAAACAATTTATGGTCCTGCTAGAAATGGTAGAATTTCACCAAAAATAAAATCCAAGTTATTAGAAAAACTTAGCAAGTCCTCACGATCCTGTCATCCAGGCTCAAATGTGCAGCTGCCAGAAATAAACAGAGGGAACTCCTTCTCAGGACATTGACATTTAATTCTATTTGAGGCTTGTTAAAGGTCATTCAGCTTTTTGCTTGCAGTTTGCTTTCATTATGTTGCAAGTTACTTTGGTGAATTAATTCATTTAATACTCTGAAGATGAAAATTGATTTGCATCAGATCATCTCATTCTGTAGATACCTTGCCAATTTCAGAACATTTCATTCTCTTTTTTTCTTTTTTTTTTGTAATGGGGAGAGAGGGATGAAAAAGATTTATGAGAAAGAAAAGATCAAGGAAATTGGATATTATCTTCCTGAGTTTCTTTTTTAATAAGTACTATAATTTTATTTTGTTAAAATAGTAAATGGAAGAAGGAAATGGCTTCTATAAAAATGTTTATAAAAAACCAAGGGAGAGAAATAAAAGTATAAATAGTACTGGAAACATCATCCCAAGTAAAAATATCAGGAGATATCTAAAGTATGTGTTCAACCTGGGAGCAGTTATAGCAAAGATGGAGAAGGCAAAATTATCCCTGCAAATCCTTCTGGTTGCAAATGTAAACAAAAGAGGAGTGTAAACTAGGTAAGAGAATACAATAGACACGATTAGATCAATTCTATGAAAAGCCATGAAAGACAAGAAATGATTCAATAGAAGTAATCTGCATCCGGGTTTGTTTAGTAATCCACTGGAGGCCTTTGTCAAAATCTTTGGACAAGTTAATTAAAAGCAGGCAGTTAAGCAGCATTTGGTGTTTGTCTTGGTGAAATGTATCAACTCATCTTCAAGTCCCTCTATTAATATTTTCTCCACTGCCCTGTCATGGTGACCTTTATAGCACAAAACTAGGAATAAACTGAATATTCATCTAGACAACCTCAGACTCACAATAAAAACCAAATGTACCCAGAAAAGATTTTTAACCAATATATAACTCAATGAAATAAACATTTATTGAACATAGAATGTGTCCTGAACTTTCTACAGAGTGAGAGAAGCACAGAAATAAAAGTCAAAGTCACTGCCCTTAAGGAGTTCATGATATACCAAATACCTTTTTAAAATATGTAGTATGAAATTTTCATTGTTATGTTGTTATTTAAATTTCTTTTTTGTTCTGAGTTAGTGAGATATATTTTCCTCAAGGTAATAATGTTCCTTTTACAATACTGAGCAATATATATTCACAAAGAAAAAAATCTCAAAAAGATTACTAATATAAGGAAGAGATAGGAAAAGGTTGATTTTATTCTGTTGCTGGTTTTAATACATATTTTGGAATAATTTTGCTGTGGTTTCATAGGATAAGCTGATGCCTTGAGGCTAATATAGTTTGTATTTTCCCTAGTGCCTGACAAATAAGTGGAAACTGGAATAAACCATTCTTTACACCGGTAACGTCCTTCAGGGTCATTTTTGCTTTAACAAATTCCTCCTATCGAAAGATTCAAAGTAGGCCAACTTTCCTTCTGTAATCCATCTCCGACTCAGGCTCACAAGTAGGCCAGGAAGCTTGGCCAGGCCAGCTGTTTCTCCACGCTGCTGGTTTTGAAAAATCATATTGCAACGTGTTAAGTGCTCTGGGAAAAAAAATAATCTTGAATATATGAATTAAATGGGCAAACAGAATCTGACTAATATGCTAAGAAACATTTCTTTAAGCAGATATAGGAGCATTGACTTTCAAAATATCTTTTAATAGTTTAAATCTAGGAAAAATCAATGAAAATGTTGAAGGAAGAGTGATGTTTCTGTGTTGTTGTCACTGATTCTTCAGTACACATTTTAAAATGAAGCCAAGGTAACATCCTGATGATTCTGATATCACTTTTTTTTTTTTACTATAATAGCCTGCAATATAGTACTTATTATGTACCGGTACTAAGCACTTCACAAATATTACCTCTTTGAATCCTCTTAACAGCCTTATGAGGCAGTTACAAATACTGTTTCCTTGTTGCATGTTAGGAAATTGGGCATCAGTAAGGGAAGTAACATGTTTAAGTCTAACTTAATCAGTGGTAGAGCTGAGATTCCAAACCGGGCAATCTGTATTCAGATTCTTAGCTTTAACCAGACACACTGAAGCTTCTGAGTATAAGCTTTGACCTTGTAATAACTTTTGTTTATGATTTATACTTTTAATCAAAATAATACATGCACAGATCTACTATCTAAATAATGACCAGCAGCCTCCTGCTCACTACTGCTCGTCAGATTCCTACTGACTCAAAGCAACCACTTTTAATATTCGTGTTTTTTGTCATTTATCTCTGTAATTGCAAAATTAAACAAAATCTGCTTATACTATTATTATTTCTTGATCTTTAAGTGCATGCCATGTTCTAACAGCTACAAAGAGATGAGAGTCCGTGCTTTAAACCATAGACACACATGGATACATCCACTCCTGTTATCCCACTAGTGATATTTCACCTATTTTGTTAAATAATTATGCAAAATGACATCATATTATGTAAATATTTGGCCTGGGTAAGCAGCCAAAGATATTATATATTCATTCTTATACAACTTTTCATTTTCCCTAAAGTTGCTAATTATCTCATTTCATTCCCTTAGATTTCTAGAGACCTGCCATTAATTAATTCTCAAGTATTTTGACAAATTACAAATTTCCTTGCTATATAGTAATACACACAGTTAATCTGCCCAGCATTCTTTATCCTATCTCTGGAGACATCCATTTATTGGAATCATCTTCTTTCCTGCACTGACCTGAACTGAATGGTTACCTGTCACCGGAAGTCCTTTCACTATGATTCTGAGCATCTGTCTCCTCTTTGTCTGGGTTTGATCATTGTCTTTGTAAAGACTTACAATGAATTCTTCGGTTTTCAACAACATCCTCAAAAACAAGCCACCTTCAAAAGTACCTGGTGTCACCAAATTCCCAGCCTTCCTATGGGTAATGATGTAAACAGAAATGCATGCCAGGGATATTGATCAAAACAGATGGGTCTGCTGGACCTCTGAGTTGAGGAATCAGAGCTAAGAGCCCGAGGGGACCAAAGTAACTAGACTTACAAGAAAGTAATTGAGAGAGCTATACAGAAATGAGAGATTAATAAAATGAGCAATCATGTTTCTATATACTACCAAAAAACATTGGAAAAAAACAACACATGTATAATAGAATAAAAAATAAATGCTTACAGATAAAACTGTCCAGCCCAATGTTGCTCAGTGGGTCACAGGTTTGATTCCTGGTCAAGGTTACCTGCCTGGATTATAGGCTTACTCCTGGCCCCAATTGAAGATTGGGTTGAGTATGGGACGGCAACCAGTCAGTGTCTCTCTCACATGGATGCTTCTCTCTCTCTTCCTCCTCCTCCTCCCCGTCCTTTTACACTTTCTCTAAAAGAAAAAAGAAATAAAATCAATGGAAAAAATGTCCTCAGGTGAAAATTAGCAAAATCTAAATAAATGAAGATATTTACCTTGATTGTGATCAGAAGATCCAATATTATTTAGATATTAAGTCTCAAGATTTAGCTATACCTTCAATATATATCCTAAATTAAAATTCCATAAGGCTTTTTTTATTTTTGTTTTGATAGAAATTGACAAACTGATTTGAAAATTCAGACAGAAAGGCAAAGGGTCAATAACTACCAAAACATCCTGAAAAATAACAAGATTGATGGCTAACAAAAACTGATTTATAGACTTAATATAGAACTACAGGTAATAAACATATGATGATACTGACAAAAAGTAAAAACATGTCAATGGAATAATAGAGTCTGGAAATAGGCTCCTTCACACATATATACAATTGATTTTTGATACAATTCCAAAGATAATCAGTGGAGAGAGAACAATGATTTCAACTTTTGATGCTGATACATTTAAATATGCAAACATAAAAATTAACTTTGGCCCTAGCCGGTTTGGCTCTGTGGATAGAGCGTCGGCCTGCAGACTCGGGGAGCCCAGGTTCGATTCCGGCCAAGGGCATGTACCTTGGTTGCAGGCACATCCTCAGTGGGGGGTGTGCAGGAGGCAGCTGAATCGATGTTTCTCTCTCATCGATGTTTCTAACTCTCTATCCTTCTCCCTCCTCTCTGTAATAAAATCAATAAAATATATTTTAAAAAATTAACTTTGATTCCTAGTTTTCATCATATAGAAATTTCAAAATAAATCATAGATCTAAAGGCAAAATGTAAAACTATAAAAATTACTGAAGATAACATAAGGGATTTGGATTAAACAGATTTGTTGGATACAATCCCAAAAGTCTGATCAATAAGAGAAAATTGATAAAATAGATGTCATAATTTAAAAAGTCATATGTATAAACTTGAATATGTATATAAATTTATATGTAACATATCATATTTTATGGATAAATAATAAAAGATACATATATAGAATGACAACAAGAAAAGGAGAAAGAGATCTCTCTCAATAATCATAGAAAAACAAGCTATAAAAATCCAAAGAAAAAAGAATGGAAGGTTTTGGAGTAACACTTAAGCAAAGAAGACAAATAAACATATGAAATGATACTTGACATCATTAGACACTAAGGAAATGCAAATTAAAATCACAATTAGATATCACTAAGTTCTCATTATAATGGGTAAAATGGAAGTCTATATCTAGTTGTCAAAATGGGGAATACCTTGAGCTCTCCTATTATACTGATGACAATGAAAATGTCACTTCAGAAAAGAGTTCGGCATTTTCTTAAATTATTAAACAATTATCTGACAGATGAACTTGCCATTTTATTTTTGATATCTATTCAAGGGAAATGATAACACATGCCCATATCAAAACTCGTGCATCAATGTCCTATCTGCTTAATTTATAAAAGCCCAAATTAAAAACAAAAAAATAAAATATCTATCAAATAGTCAATGGATAAATTTGGTATATCCATACACTGGAAAACATTTAGCAAGTCAAAGAATAAACATACAGCAACAACATAGGTGAATCTTTTATTCTGTTAAAGCCCAGGTTTAAAAAGCAGTATATTATATGATTTAATCCACATAAATTCCAAGAAAATGCAAACTAATCTAGTGATAGAAAGCAGAAATGTGATTGACTGAAGTGGTAGTAGGGCCATAAGGGAGATAAATATTACAAAGGGACACAAGGACTTTTTGGTGATGTATAAAGTCACTATCTAGATTATGATAATGAATCTTAATTGTATACAGATGTCAAAATGTTTCAACTTTTATACACAGTACTAAACAAGCCAACAAAAAGTAAGGAAAAAGTATTTACTCTCCTGTTCTCTTTGTTTTTATAAAGTATTGCTGTTTAAAATTCCATCATTTCCCTAGTTGATTTGGCTCAGTGGATAGAGCATCCACTTGTGGACAGGAGGGTACCAGCTGATTTTGTTTGTTTGTTTGTTTGAATCCTTACCCAAGGATATTTTTCCATTGATTTGTAGAGAGAGTGGAAGAGAGAAAGACAGAGAGAATATCAATGTGAAAGAAACACATCAATTGGTTGCCTTCTGCATGAGCCCCAACCAGGCCCAGGCTGGGGAAGAGTCTGCAACTGAGGTATGTGCCCTTGACTGGAATCAAGTCTGGACCCTTGGGCCAACCCTCTCGCTATCCACTGAGCCAAACCAGCCAGGGTGCAGGTTTGATTCTGGTCAAGGGCACTTACCTCGGTTGCAGGCTTGATCTCTGGCCCTGGTCCGGGCATATACAAGAGGCAACCAATTGGTGTCTCTCTCTCATATTGATGTTTTTCTCTCTCTGTCTTTCCCACTCCCTTCCAATTTCTCTAAAAATTCTTGGGTGAGGATTAACAACACCAACAAAAATTCCATCATTTTAGGGGCTTCTGGTCAAGATGACAGCATAGGTAAATGTGACATGCACATTCTCTCACAACCAAATCAAAATTACAACTAAACTACAGAACAACCATCATTCAGACTGCCTCACATCTAGCTGAACAGAAGTCCTATGATCAAGGATATAAGGAAGAAACTGCTGGGCCTGACTGGCAGACCCTGAGCTACGGATGAATGATTACTTTAACACATGTTTCTGCGAAAGAGAGGGCTAAGGGACTGCTTGGCTTGAGGAACCAAACAGCCCTGTTTGCCTGCCTTCTTAGGCTTTTATTGTAACAACAGCTTGAACTAAAATTAACTATTAGATACTATCAGTAGGTTAAGCATCCTTGAGAAGGCACATGTATCTGCAGTGTCCTTTAAGCAAGGATGCCTGAAGACTAAGTATAAAGATTCTAGTAAACACCTGGGGGCTTAGACTTATTTGGAAAAGTCAAAGCAGGGTCTGCTGCCTTTGGCAAGGTCTCCCTAGAGGCCCCCGACCTTTTGGAGATTCCTCCTTACAGACTTTCCAACCAAGTCCCATGCTTCCCCATAAGAAACCACACTGACACTGTTAGGAGGAGCAGAAATGAAAAAAGGTCTCCTCCCACACCCCCATGTGGTGAGTAAAAATCAGGAGGGATATCTGGGCTGTGGAGGTCCCCTGAGGAGCAGAGGTCCCAGCTCCACACTGGGTTCCCCAAGTCTAGGGTTCCAGGGCCAGGAAAATAAGTCTCTGTAATTTCTACCTGTGAAAACCAACAGGGATAGGGCTGAGTGAGACAGAGAGCTCGTGGAGTCCTAGGACTCCTCTTAAATGACTCACACAAAGACTTTCTGGGACTCACTCTGAATTCCAGCACTAGGGCAGCAGCTTGAAAAGCACCATGTAGATACAGTGAAGAAATGAATTATTTGTCATCAGGGGTAAAGCAGGAAGGGCAACTTTCTCCCAGACAGAAATGTTGACAGAGGCCATTGTTCCTTTTCTGAACCCTCCTCCCACAGAAGTGGCAGGTGTGTGCCATATCTGAATCCATCAACCTGGCTATTACTGCTTGCCCTGCCTTGGGATTCCCTGAGACCCTGCCCCACCCAACTATTTGTAGCTTTTTCATACAAATGGCATTTCTTGGCTCATAGTTCAGATTTTCCTACAATTTCTCAAAAGCAGCATCTGACTTTGTTGTGCCCATACCTCTCACTAAATGATTTCAGGCCTGGCACTAGCAGCAGCTGGTCATATTTTGCATCTTGGCCTTTCCTGGGTACTGCAAATCCAGCAAAAATAGCAGCCATCTGAAGATGGCTTTATAGCTCATGTTGAGTGTCCCTTGGAAGAACACAGGCAGCAGCAGACTTTGGCCTGTACTTTCTAGGAGGCCCCAGAGCCACCACACCCAGTGGACAGTTTCACACCATGTTGAAGCACCACCCAACCACCTCCACAAGCAACACACTGTAGGGGTTGACTCAGTAGGAACTATAACCCTACTAGAATCCTGCTCCTTGGGGTGGACTCCTGAAAAGCTGACCCTCCACAGTTGTTTCAGCCAGTCCAAGAAGCTGTTCAGCCTGGGATATAAATTCCTCCTATTTATGTACAAACAGCAATCAAAGCTTGACTACAAAAGGAGAATGTACACAGCCCACATGGGGGAAACACTTGGAGTGCCCAACTTGGGTAAGCAGGGAGGCTGTGCCACTGGATCCTACAGGATACCTACTTATAAAGCCACTCTACCAAGCCCAAGAGACATAGCAACTCTACCTAATACTTAAACTCAGAAAGGCAGCTAAATGAGAATACAAAGAAACATGTCCCAAATGAAAGAACAGAACAACAACAACAAAAGAACTAAATAAAGTAAAATGACAAGCAATCTACCAGATGCTGATTTCAAAACACTGATTATAAAATTGCCCCATGAACTTAGGGGAATTGTAGATGAACTGAGTGAGAACCTCAACAAAGAGATAGGAAACAAAAGTAGAACTAGAACATATAAAAAAGAACCAGTATGAAATGACAACTACATGAAATGAAATGAAGAATACATTTTAGGGAACTGACATTAGAGCAGATGAAGCAGAGGGTGAAATCAGTGACTGGGAAGATAAGGAAGCAAAAAACATCCAATTAAAACAGCAAAAAGAACAAAAATCCAAAAAATTAGTATAGTATAAGGAGCTTCTATGATAGGAGCTTCAAGCATACCTATAATCACATCATAGGGGTACTGGAAAAAAGAGAGACAGCAAGGAATTGAAAATCTATGTTAAAAAAAAATGACAGAAAAATTCCCTAACCTGGTGAAAGAAAAAGACATACAAGTCCAGATAGCACAATACAAGTCCAGACAGCACAAAATTCCCTAACCTGGTGAAAGAAAAAGACATACATGTCCAGATAATTCATTTTGTTCAAACAAAATAAACTCAAAGAGGCCCACACCAAAAAACATCATAATTAAAATACTAAAGGTTAAAGACAAAGAGAAACTCCTAAAAGCAGAAAGAGAAACACAGTTTGTTGCCTACAAGGGAGCCCCCATCAGACTGTAAACTGATTTCTCAACAGAACATTTGCTGGACAGAAGGGAGTGGCAAGAAATATTCAAAGTGATGAAAAGCTTGGACCTACAACCAAGAATACTCTACCCAGCAAAGCTATCATTTAGAATCAAAGGACATATAGATTCCCAGATAAGAAAAAGCTAAAGAAGTTCATCACCACCAAACCAGTAATACATGAAATGTTAAAGGTTCTTCTTTAAGAGGAAGAAGAAACATGAAGATAAAAATATGAATAAAATGGCAATAAATATATATCTATCAACAATTGAATTTAAAAATCAAAATAAATGAACAAGCAGAACAGAAACGGACTCATATATACAAGGAACATTTTGATGGTTGCTAGATGGGAGGGAGGTTGAGGGAATAGGTAAAAAGATGAAGTGATTAAAAAGTAAATATTGATAGATACAGAATAGTAATGGGGATATAAATTATAGCATAGGGAATATAGTCAATAATATTTTGACAACTATGTATGATGTCAGATGGGTATGAGATTTGTTTGAATTATCACTTAGTAAGTTAAATAATGTCTCATCACTGGGTTTTATACCTGAAATTAATATAATACAGTAGGGCCTTGACTTATGAGTTTAATTCGTTCCATGACAGAGCTTGTAACTCAAATTACTTGTATGTCAAATCAATTGTGAATGAGTGAGACATGTGATGCTGGGTGGATGTTGTGGCATTCACTGTGATGTTTACTGCGCCAACTAGCGGTGGGGTATCTGAAGCTGGCTTGTAACCTGAATTTTAGCTCCCAACTCAAAGCAAAAAATCTGCCGAGAGACAGCTTGTATCTCGAAAAACTCATTAGTCGGGACACTCGTAAGTCAAGGCCCCACTGTATTATACATCATCTGTAACTGAAAAATAAAAAATATATATTTGAAGACAAAATTAAATAAATAAAACTATTCAAAAATTTAAAAAATTCCATCATTTTAGTGATTTTGGGGGTGGCGAAGTAAGGGATGAATGGTGAAAGCTGAGTTGAAATAAACTTGTATGTTCAGCCATTTTTAACTTAGAGGTAAAATTTACTTTCAGTTTCTAGTTTAGTTTATTTTAAATTGAGACCATTAAATAATAGCACCATATTAAAGTTGTATTCAAAAAAAGTTTCAAAATGACAAATCAGTTAATTTCCATCAGCAATAACTAGACTACTACAACCTCTCTCTTAGGGAGAAATGCAATACAGCACAATGGGAAAACGGATGAAAGTGGCTTGCTTATAGCTTATAAATTACTTTCTCCTTTCTCCTGCACCTTCAAAACATATGGGCATGGTAGCAGGTGGGATTGTGAAAAATAATATTAAAATGCAAGGTGACATTATTACTCAGCCACCTGAAGAAAAGATATGAATCAGAACAAGGATTTTATGGTTAAATTCAATGAGAACATTCTACACAACCAATAGTAGAAGGATTCCTGGAAAAATGGCTATATTTTATAATTGTTTCTTGAGAAGATATTTGACAGGAACAGAAAGAGGCCCTGAATGCCTTCAGTCCTAGATCATTAAGGTATATAGAACAAAGCTGAAACCCTATGGCCTGAGGTCATTGGTCTCTATCACAAAGAAATTACCAGATTCCTGGAGGGCAATATTTACTGGCTCCTTGTTGGAATCTCATTCTGCTACACACAAGACCCCTGTTGTCTACTGAACAGAGATTAGTGGTTAAGAGTCCTAAATGCCTGAGTATGCATCCTGCCTCAACCACTTCCTATCTGTAACCTTAGGATGTTAAGGCTGTTCATAAGAAAGCATGTCTTTCGGGTATATGGTAGAACTCCATTTTCTCTTTGGAAAGCTGGTGTGACCCTGTGACATGATTTGACTTAAGAAATGTAAACTGAACATGTGTCACTTATGGTAAGAAGCTTTAGGATCCAGTGTATGATTTGGCACAGTTGTTTTCTCTTGTCAAAGTGAGAGAGGGAGCGGCTGTCAAAATGGGGACTTGGCTAACTTAGGTCCCTGAGCAACAATAGTGATCACAAACCCTTGTACACCTACTGACATGTAGTTTTAGGAAGAAACTTTGTTTTCTCAAGTCCCTTAAGTTTGCATTTATCACAGCACAACCTAACTTCTGCAGACCTTGTGTGACATTGGGCAAACTGACTGACCTCTTAGCTCCTCAGTTTCCTATTCTAAAAAATGAGAGTAATAATAGTATTTACCCTGGGGGTTGTCATGTGAATTAAATGAGAAAATGCATGTGAAAATTTAAAAATATTACAAGCACATACTTACATTATCAGCACCACTATGAAAGATTGAAAGCTCAATGATTCCCTTTCACTTTAATCCAATATTTAATGAATTCTAACTGTAAGCTTGGTAATATAATAACCATTTTGCATAAAATATGAAAAATAATACTCATAACATTGTAAAATTTTATGAGCACTATAGGCATTATTCAAATCTATAGTTTCCATATATGAGTACTGAGAAATATTTGTATGGCTTTGTTGTTGGCAAAAAATGTACTATTTTGATTTCAGCAATTTATTTCAAGTTTTCATTAGAAGGACTTAATTGAATCAAAATATCTAAAAGTAGATTATTCTCAACACAATCGGAGTTGATTTCTATCTTGGTTAGATTTATTCTGGCTGCAATAACAAAGTGACCCAAACCTATATAATGGTTTATATACAATACAAGCTTAATTTTTCTTCACATGTCAATGATGCATCTCTTTTCCATTCATGGAGCCATCCAGAGAGCCAGACACTTGGAACAAAGAACACCCAAGACCCCCTTGCAGCTTGTTTCCATTCTATCATTTTGAAGAAAAAATAAAAAACTATAGAGGAGTCTACATGGAAGCTTTTTATGGGCAACATCTAGGTGTCAATTACATCATTCTGTTCACACTCTCCTTATTATGACTTAGTCACTCGGTCACACATAAAGGAAGACCTAGAAATATACTCTAGCAACTTGCCCAGGAAAAGTAGCAAACATAGATTTGTGTGATGTATATAGTAATCTCTCCCTCAGCTTTGTAGACCCTGAAATCTGTGATTAAAAGAACTACCCACTCAAGGCAGCCTCTAATAATAATCGTAACATTTATTTCAACATTTTCAGCTTTGTTAATGTGCTTTCACTTTCATTCATTCTCATTTTGCTGCCTACAACAACCCTCTGCGGGATAAGACAGGTGTTATCCCAATTATAGAATTGAAATAGGGTTAAGAGTCTCTGGGTCAAATGAGGCAGAACTACTTGATAGAGAAGTTAAGTGGATGTGGTTAAAAAGGATGAGGTGAAGCTATGCTAGATTCCCAAACCTCTAAAGAGGGCTCAAGCAAGACCTAGTTTCAATAAGCCTTCATTCACTCATGGGGACATTTCTTTATGTATATCCTCAGTTCATGTTAAAGTAAACTATTTTTTTTAATTTTCTGTAAGTATATGCTTGTATCAGGTTGATGTGTTATACATAAAAATACAGTACTTAAAATCATACATATATACAATCTGACACATAGTCTTTTACTGCCCTTATCTTTTCTAAAGTTTGATTCAGTCTAGATGGGTGAAAATAGAAAAGGAATCAATAATTTAACAAGCAGATGTACATATGAAGCATTCTGCTAGTATTCTGCATATATTTATTCATTTTAAAAAGTTCATGAGCAGTACTATTGTCTAAATTTTATACATCTGAATCATGAAGCTAGTACAATTAATAAAAATTCTTGTAAATAATACAATCAGGAATGAAATTCTGGGAGATTAAATGTTTCCTGAAATAATGGTGATATAAAGCTATGAGGATTGTTCTGGAGATTGTGAAGGCGATTTTTAATAATAAGTATCACATAAATGGCAGGAGAATGTTTACCAATGGAATCTATACCAATTATAGTTGCCAATATTGACCTTAGCAAAATTAAATGTTGATGGTTAAAACATTAAAGAAGTCCTGTTGTGTTGTCAAATCAAATGGTAAAATCCAATTTCAATTTAATTCCATTATTAAAAATAAGCTGTAAGTCAATGAAGAAGGTAATTCTTGAGTAATTTGTGAGCTTAAACATGGTCCCTTCAAGACCAGCTGGGTTACTCCTGTGCCAAGTAACTCATCTATCCCAAGTACACAAGCTGAGACCCTGGCAGAGGGATGAGTAATTCTTCAGAGAATGGGTGGACAGCTGGTGCACACAGAATCCCAAATAGCAGATCTAGAAGTGCTCTCCAATTGCTTGCTCTTTATCCACATGTGTTTTGATCAAAGCATTATATTTGTAAGAAAATCCAATGTATCTCTGTTATCTTTCCAGTCACCTTGTGAATGCAGATGAGAATGTACGGTTTGGAATTCTATTTTAGTCTCTGCCATAGCTTGTCTGTGTTGTGCTGCTTAAAGCCCTCCCATTTGAGCTTGTTTCCTCATCTGTTAAACTGAGAGAATAATATCAATCTTCAAAATAGAAAATATTAGAAATATTGTAAGTATCAGAAACCATTCCTAGCATATAGTAAACCACCACTAAATGCATGTAATTGATGTGATTGTTATCTTTAGGATGATAACAATGATAATGTTGATTACAATTAAGATATTTGATTTCCAAAGCCCAATTCATGAAAAACAGCAGAAAATCTTTGTAGTGGTTATTTGCATTTCAGGCATAATAAGTTTAAAATTAACTGTTATTTAGTGAAACCTTACTTCTGGGGGAAATTTCCACACATGTCATCTTGTATGATCCCCAAGCTATTATATCCTGTTTTAGAAATGCAGTCAGTCTAACACTGATGTCTCAGAGTCAACTTATGACTCCGTTCCAATGCTATTTCTATCTGACCTCAACATTTCTATGAGAAACATTTTTTAGTATTAAGCACAAATATGACATTGAGTATAAAATGGTTTCACCAACTCAATTTCATAATTTTACTCAAAAATGTCACTATTCTCTAGTCAAAACCCAGAACTGCATACATGTGACACAAGTGAATCACTGTAAATGATTTCTCCAGAACAGACTCAGTTCCAAAGGGAATGTCTCTCACTTAGGATGGACTAAATAAAAAGTAAAATGAGGCATCTGGCTCTGAAACCAGGAAGAAGTGGAAGCAAGCTGTTAGATGATATATTTGCCTCGAGAGAGCAAAGGGTATAATCTATAATATTAAAAGTATAATATGCTAATTAGACTGGACAGCTGAACAACCTTCCAGACATCATTCTGGACATCCTTCCAGACGAAGCTGTGGTGGGTGGTGGGGGGGGCCGAGGCAGAGGCTGAGAGGGTTCATTAGGCAGGCAGGCAGGCAGAGTGGTTAGGGGCGATCAGGTAGGCAGGCGAGCAGTTAGGGGCGAACAGGCAGGCAGGCAGGCAGGCGAGCAGTTAGGGACAATCAGGAAAGCAGGCAGAGTGGTTAGGGGGTGAACAGGCAGGCAGGCAGGCAGAGTAGTTAGGGGCAATGAGGCAGGCAGGCAAGTGGTTAGGGACGATGAGGCAGGCATGCAGAGTGGTTGGGAGCAATCAGGCAGGCAAGCAGGCCAGCAGTTGGGACCCAGCGATGCCAGATTGTGAGAGGGATGTCTGACTGCCAGTTTAGGGATTCCTGCGGGATCAGGCCTGACCTGGCAGTCAGGTATCCCCTGAGGGGTCCCAGATTGCAACAGGGTTGCAGGCTGGGCTGAGGGACCCCTCCCCCCCCCATGCACAAATTTTGTGCATCGAGCCTCTAGTCCAAGATAAAAATAAGTGTGCACATTTAGAGAGAGCACAGTGAGTGCTCTAATCTATACTAATAATCTGTACTAATAAAAGGGTAACATGCTAATTAGACCAGACATCCTCCGGGTGACTTCTGGATAAAGCCACAGTGGTAGGGCCAAGGCAGAGGCAGTTAGGGCTGATCAGGTTGGCAAAGGAGAGCAGTTAGAGGGATCAGACCAGCAGGGGAGAGCAGTTAAGGCAATCAGATCGGCAGGGGAGAGCAGTTAGGGGGATCAGGCAGACAGGCAGAGAGGTTAGGGGCAATCAGACCAGCAGGGGAGCAGTTAAGGGCATCAGGCCAGCAGGCAGAGGAGGTTAGGGATGATCAGGCAGGCAGTCAGGCGAGTGGTTAGGATCCAATTGTCCCAGATTGCAAGAGGAATGTCCAACTGCCAGTTTAGGCGCTATCCCTAAACCAGCAGTTGGACATCCCCCGATGGGTCCCGGATTGTCGATGGTGCAGGCCTGGCTGAGGGTCCAGCCCTCCCCCACCACCCCGCCCCATGTGCACAAATTTTGTGCACTGGACCTTTAGTCCTATATAATTAAAGGGTAATGGTAATATGCAAATCGACCGAATGGCAGAATAATCAGTCACTATGATGCGCACTGACCACCAGGGGGCAGATGCTCAACACAGGAGCTGCCCCCTGATGGTCCATGTGCTCCCACAGGGGGAGTGCCGCTCAGCCATAAATTGGGCTCACAGCTGGCGAGTGCAGCAGTGGTGGGAGCACTCCCACCTCTGTGGCAGCACTAAGGATATCCAACTACAGGCTTAAGCCTGCTTCCCTCCCCATGGGAAGCAGGCCTAAGCCATCAGTTGGACATCCCCCAAGGGCTCCTGGACTGCAAGGGGGTGCAGGCCAGGCTGAGGGATCCCCCACCCCCACCCCCTGCCCTGCTGAGTTCACAAATTTTGTACACCGGGCCTCTGGTATAGATAACTACTCCATTGTGCTCTCCTTTAATAATGAATGGAGTGACATGAAGTGAAGTTCTGGATTTAAAGTCAATCTACATAGAATCAAACCTGGTCCCAAACACTGTAAAATAGGGATAGATATAAGACTAACCTTAAGGACTTGTCATATGGTTCAAAGTGTTATTGTATGTAAAAACTTTAAAATATAAACTTTGCATGCTTTCGCGTGTTCAATAAATGTTAACTGCTATTATTATTGTTTTTATATCCACTGTGACTATAATTGTCATATTTTAAACAAGGATAATTAATATTATTTAAATATTCATATTTTTGTTTTTAACATTTCATGTATACCTGATATGGTACCACAGAGGATAGTTTTTATGTTCCCTGGGAAAAACATAAAACACTGTGACATGGACTTTTATACATAATAGTTACCTGCAATAGCTGGACAGATTCATTGTAATAAAAAGACAGTAAACTTGGGTTACTCAATCAGTACTCCTGTTTTTCAAGATCCATATGAGAGAGACTCTTAAGTCAGTGGAGTTTAGCTTCAACTTATCCATGCTGAATTTCTGCAAGATTGTGGGAAATCTTGAGTGTGGCTTTCCAACAGCTCAATGTCCAACCAGGTAATCCTAAAACTCTGTGATAATTGCTTGTTCTAATGCCTTTAGCAACCCATGTTGACTGACTCTAACATCTGGATTCTGAATATAAATTCTTACTATGCCACTGGAACCTTCTTACTTCCTTTCCACAATTGAAAAAGAAAAAAAAGACATCACACATGCACAATTCCATAACAGTAATGAAATGCCCAGGTGATAGACAAGAGCTGTCCCTATTCTATAAGATGGAAGAGGAACTCAGGACTCCAGTACTGGGTTGGGCCTATCCCACATTTTGGAGTCCTCTTTACTTCTATTTCCTCAATTTATTTCCTTGAATAAATTCCCAAAGGAGGATTGCTGGTTCAAAGATTACACATAGTTTATGTGCTGATATCATTGTAATACTGTACTACAGAAAAGATTGAACAAATTTGTGTCCCCATGAAAAATTATCTGGGAAGGAGACGCTGCATTTCTGCTTGGATGGAGTCATGTGCTAGGCTCACCTCCTACATTTTAGTGCTTCACAGTTCTTGCCTCAGGACCATCACTGCATGATACTCACCGTCAATGCCTTGGTCCAGGCCCTTGCCCACTCCCGCAGAAACCTCAAAATTTCCAGGCGGGCCTCCCTGGAACCATTCTGTCTCTAATCCACTCTTGCTCATGATGATTTAGCCAAAACCACGGACAGTAATAATGATTGTACAGCAATAAAATAATATTCCTAAATATTTTCTACAATGTTGTCTGAGAAGCAAAATGTCCAGTTTTATTGTTACTAAAAAAAAAAAACCTTAACTAAAAATATGTACCCCATAGTAACTATATTTATGCTTCATAAAAGACAATGGAAGGGCATGCATTTATCATAAAATAGCAATCAACACTACCTTAAATATTGCTGTACTGCTTAGTGCAGCTTGTAATTATGAAAATTGCACCCTATTGTGTTTTATTGATTAATCTTTTTGGCTAAGACCCATATATTCATGCATTTCATAATTTGCATACGCAAGCAAATTCTTCTGTGGTAAGAAATGTAATCCAATGTCCTTAATTTGTCAGTTCAAGTACATGTGCAGTCTTTTGAGGTTAATGCAGTTAGTTCAAATCTATACTTCACAAACTTAATGAGAACTATATGCATCAAGTGCAAAAATACTATACATGTGATATTTTTATTCTATTGCTGAGAATCGGGCCCTTGAATTTTTTCTAGAGCACTGGTTGTTCTAGAAAAGCAGAGGAGCTCCACTTGGAAGAAAGTGCCCTCTCCTTTATCCCTTTTACTTTATACCTTTAGAGAGACAAAAGGAATAAGAGTAAGATTCGGAAAAATAGCAATGGTGAATTAAGCCTGCTGCAACAGACCTTATTTTCAGCACTTCTAAGGAGTTTCCAACTCCCTCAAGTTATTGCCACTCTCACAAGAAGTTTAATTTATATTCTGGAATCAAATAAATATATTTTGTGCCAATGTATCAGGCTGTTCAGCTATAGATTCAGCATCTCTTTCAAAATCTATGGCATCTATAGGCAGTTGGTTTAGGGAAAACTATATTTTTGTTGTTGCAATTGCTTTGTTTTGTTTTCCAAATGTCAGAACTTTAATATGGTGAGAAAAAGAAATTGGGGTATAAATTATAATTACATATTGCCACAGGATCACAATTCATGATTTCCATTTTACAAACACACACACACACACACACACACACACACACACACACACACGGTCCCAAAGTCTAACAGCTGAACTCAGCCCTGCAGCAGCCTCCACCTCTGAGGTAGAGCCTGGACCTAAACCGGTACATAAAGGAGGCTGGTTGGCCCCACAGCTTGGTACTGACACAGTGTCAGCACTGCACCTCTTCTGTCTGCTTTGGTGTAGTGGTTTCACTAACCTTTTTGCCTGTGTAAATATGTGTTTTGTATTGCTCTTTAACCACAATTTCACTCGTTTATGATAAGCTAATCACACTCTCCATGTCTTTAACTTAAAATTTCTTAATAAAATACCCTTCAGGGCTTTTGTCTTCAAAACCAAATAATTACACAGTTATTTCTGTTTCCTCAACGAATGCCAGGAGCCATGTCACTAAGGGAGATACAATACTACGATTTAATAACAACATCAAAACTGAGACAGGGTGATTTAAAAGATAAAAAGAGTTGCAACCTGCAACGTGTTATTATTTCCCTGAAGTGAGAGGTTCTAGAAAGACACAAATAAGGTTTATGTGCTCACTATTAACTCCAGGCCAAACCGAGAGCTGGTAATACAGTGTCGCCAATTATTTTTCAGTCTATTCTTCGGATATTTTAAATGACTAATATACATTTATTGCAGTGATACAGCCGACATTGGGTATATGGATGGGAGAATATCGTTGCTTTATGGAGTCTTAAATTCACATCAATGATAAACACAGGTTGTCAGGATTCTCTTCCCATTCTGTGATTTCATTTCTTTGGCATCTAAGTTTCCCATTCATTTGACAGGCACAAAAATATTAGTTGTTTCCTGTGAGGACTGCCAGTGTTACTCTACTGATAGAATTGCCTGAGAGTGTACCATATCTAGGAGACCCACTCCGGAGTCTCCTCTTAGTCCTTATAACTACTTTAAATTTACTTTATTTTTACCATCACCATTTATCCCCTCTGCCCTCTTCCACCTCCACCCACACCCTGTCCTCCCATAATCACCACACTGCTGTCCATGTCCATGAGTTCTCTCTCTTTTTCTTTTTTGCTCAATCCCTCCACCCCCAAATACCCTACACATACACTTACCCCAGAGCTGTTTGCCTGCTCTCCATCTATGAGTCTGTCTCTATTTTGCATGACAGTTCAGTTTGTTCATTAAATTTCACATATGAGTGAAATCATATGGTACTTGTCCCTCTCTGTCTGGCTTAGTTCACTTAGCATAATGTCCTCCAGGGCCATCCATGCTCTTGCAAAGGTTAAAGACAAAGGAGGCATAAACATACAATGAACTAAAGATAGTCTAATCAATAAGTAATGTTGGGAAAATTGGACAGATACATGCAAAAAATGAAATTAGACCACCTTCTGACAACATACACAAGAATAAACTAAAATGGATTAAAGACTTAAATGTTAGACTTGAAACCATAAAAATCCTAGAAGAAAGCATAGGCAGTAAAATCTCAAACATTTCTCATAGCAATATTTCTAATATGTCTCCTCAGGCAAGGAAAGCAAAAGAAAAAATAAACACATGGGACTACATAAACTAAAGAGCTTTTGCACAGCAAAGGAAACCATCAACAAAATGAAAAGACAATCCTTATAATTACTTTGTATTGAAACTTTTCTGCAAAATACCTCTGAGTGTACTGAAATTTCAAGCTCAAATCTGGTAAACTCTCAGTTTGCCTTTAACATAAAAACTTGTATTCCATCACTTTTACGTGTATTTCTTCCATTGCAGGTATGCTGTATACTAGTATAAAACATAACAAATTAAATGCAGTGAAAAGTGATAACAATTCAAACACAATGATATAATACTCTCAAGCTAGTTTATGAAATTAGAAGAAGCAGAATGTACCATGATGGATAACACACAATACATGGAGGGGTTGAAGCAGGGCCCCAGGGCATGAAATCTGCACAACCCTGACTGAGTTCCTCCTGGTGTCTTAGTGATCCAGTAATAACTCAGGATGCTGTGCTAAGGATTAACTGAGTCAGTGTGTGTTGCAGGGAACAAGAGCTGGCATTTGGAAACATGTCATTAAAATAACCTACCATTTCTTCATAGTTTTCTATACTTACAATTACAGTTGACCCTTCCCTTATTAAAGAGAGAATGCAACCTGTCCTCCACTACTTCCTTTCTCCCGGCCAATTTTGTAGGTCCACTTTTGAGCATATGTACACTAAATGAGAATTTTTCCTGTCACTGAATACATTGCAAATTGATTTTTAAAAATTTTATCTTATATCCTAAGCCTTTGGACTGTCAGGAATCGATAGGGGGAAAAAAGTTTTTGTTTTTCTTTAGATACTGTTTTTCATAGTGGCTACAGCTACACCAATTTACAGTTCCACTAACACTGCAAAAGGATTCCCTTTTTCTACATCCTCCCAATATTTATTACCTCTTGTCTTTTGATCATAGCCTTCCTAACAGGTACGAGGTGTCTGGCTATGATTAGCATTGCCCTGAGGGTTAGTGATATTGAACTCCCTTTCATGTACTGTTGCCCTTTACAAGTTTTTCTTTTGTTGTTGTTTTTTTGTTTATTTTTGTGTGTGTGTTTTTTAGAAAAACGTCAATTCAAGTCCTCTGCCTATTTTTACTTGGATTATTTATGCTTTTTTTTTTTTTTTTTTTTTTTTTGCTAATGAGATGTATGCGTTTCCTGTATATTTAGAATAATGACCCCTTATCAGACATATGTTTTGCAAATATTTCTCCCATTCTGTAGGTTGCCTTTTCATTTTGTTGATAGTATCTTTTGCTGTGCAGAATATTTTTAGTAGTCCAGGAGCTTTCCCCCTATTATTTCTTCTAAGTGTTTTATAGTTTCATGTCTATGTTTAATCCTTAGTGCATTTCTAATCCTCACTACCCTTCTGACCTTTTTCTTTCCACACATTCTGCTCCAGCCACCGTTTTCCATGATCCTAAAGCATACCTGAAATACTTGTTTGCATACTACTGATCACCTTCTAAGACACTATATAATTTTCTGTGCAGAGAGAGTCTTTATTTCTTTGTTTTATTTTAAATTCAACAGGGAATTTTGGTCTGTTGTTTCACTGATGTTTCTAAGCACCTAGAACAGTAAATTCACACATAATCAGTGCTCAACAAATATTAGTTTATGAATGATGAACATAATTCCCTCAAATATTATGTGGAAGAAGACAAAGCATACGGAGATACATACATAATTCATGATCAGGCTGTGCTGCTCGTAGGCTTTTATTAATAAAAGTATATTTCATGTTTTTGAGTGAACCAGTAGGATAAAACCCTTTATGGTATGATGTAAGTTTAGAAAATACTGTTTAGTGTGACTTAGGCATATTTGGGGTCTCAGATAGAAGTGACCTTTGTTTTAAAAACCATGTTGGACCTGATTAGCAATGCTTTCTTACTGAAGACAGGAAATACAGGCCCATTGTGGAAGTCATTTACAGTAAATGTGTCCTTACTATTTGCAGCACATTTTCTTTCCCCTCTTATAAAAATATTTAGCAAGTTTTGGATTACAGCTTTCTATTTTTCTTTTAAACAACCTTGTCTCAATTTTTATTATATGATTATGTTACACAGTGCCCTGTATGCTGTAACTATACGTAGAGATTCTTTTTGTTTTTTTAAATCCTCACTCCATACTGTCTTCCATAGTGGATATCCTCACAAGGACATTTTCTCATTGATTTTTAGAGAGAGTGGAAGAGAAAGGGAAAGACAGAGAGAAATACCAATGTGAGAGAAACACATCGATTGGTTGCCTCCTACACAGGCCCTTGACCAAAATCAAACCTGGGACCCTTCGGTCTGTAGGCCCATGCTCTATCCACTGAGCCAAACTGGCTAGTGCTTTAACTATACAGATTCTAACACAAGTCTGGGAAATTTAAAAAGTATAATTATTTATATTGAGAGAAAGCACAAAATTTACTTCATTAGGGTGCTAAACATATGGAAATACAGAAACATGAAGAAACATCATCACCTTATTCTGTTTTGAAGGTAGAGAAACTAAACAAATAGCAGTGTAGAAATTAAATTTAGTGTTGCTACTTTACAAAGTAGAAGTTAAATTTATGAGCCTTAGGACTAATATATGTTGCTCATGCCTAATTAAAAGAACCTTAAGTCCAGGGTTAAAAAAATTAAAGCAGCATTCTAATATATATTTATGAAGTTAAAAATAAAATATATTTTTATAAAGTTAAAAAATCTTACTAATTCCAAACATAAGTAAGAGTTCCTGGTTCAAAGTTAATGCTCAGTGAGTACCACCTCCTTTTACTAACTTCTTTGCAATCTTGCCAACATTTAACACTAAAAACTTTTTTTCAATGTGAAAAGTAAAATGTTATTTTATTATTGTTTTAATTAGCATTTTTTTGCCATTAAACCCACTTTTCATAGATTTATTAACTATTAGTACTCTTACTTTGCTTGCTTGGATCTCCTTTTGATTTTATAATTGATGTTTTTATCCCTTGCTATTCATTTCTTAAAAGTTTTATAGGGAGTGATTATAAAGCCTTTAATTAACCTATACAGCTAACATTTACCATTTGTTTATGATATCTTTTTCTTTTTACTTCAGAATAATTAAGTCTTTCCTTTGCTGAAATACTTAGGAAGAACTTTCCCAGTAAGATCAGACATATATTTTCTTATACACTTTAAAAGCACCTGTCAGAATGGCTATCATCAACAAATCAAAAAATGACAAGTGCTGGAGAGGATGAGGAGAAAAAGGAACACTCGTGCACTGCTGGTGGGATTGCAGACACTATGAAAGACAGTATGGAGCTTCCTCAAAAAGTTAAAATTGGAACTCCCATTTGATCCATTGATCCCACTGCTACGAATATATCCCAAGAAACCAGAAACACCAATCAGAAAGGATATATGCATCCCTATGTTCATAGCAGCACAATTTACAATAGCTAAGATTTGGAAACGGAGGGTGGGGGTAAGGGGGAGAGATCAACCAAAGGACTTGTATGCATGCATATAAGCCTAATCAATGGACACAGACACCAGGGGGGTGAGGGCATGAGTGGAGGCATGGGGGTGGGGGGGAGTGGAGGGGGGTTAAGGACACATATGTAATACCTTAATCAATAAAGAAAAAATCATATTTAAAAAAGCAATTTTCTGGTTTCATTTATTATATTTAATCTATCTGTAATTTATTTTAGAAGAAATACAAAGTAAAACTCTAACTTGGGTTTTTGTTCTAAATAGATAACCAATCTGTATGAGCTTAATGACATGGTATTTATCTTTTATAATTAGTACTAAGCTGTAATTATCATGATTTAGACTGATTGCAAATAGAGATGTGTGTAACAAAATTAATTTTAGTTGAGTTACTCAGTGTCTATATTCAGGTTCTAGGTGAAGAAATCCAAAATGGACATACTGAATGCATTCCATGAATGTGTTGATATGAGAATATTACTATTCCAGAAACTGATAATAAAAATTATGCTTTATAGAAATGACCTCCTAGAAAATAAAATAAAAAGTAATGGGGAAAGAACAGACAGGTCAATATAAATGAATGGAGACCATAAAAATAGACCCATACAAATGGAGTGGCCTAATTTTTGACAAAGGATGATCAAAAGCAACTTAATGAAGAAAGGGTGGTTCTTAAAACAAATGAAGCTGGAACAACTGAACATCCTTGGGGAAAAAATGAATTTTTGATGCATATTACTAAGTGAAAGAAGCCAATCTAAAAAGGTTACATACTTTATGATTCCAATCATATGATATTATGAAAAAGGAAAAATTATGGAAATAGAAAAAGTCGGAGGTTGTCAGGTGGTGGGAGGTGTGTGTAATAGGCAGACTTTTTAGGGCAGGAAAAATATGCTGTTTAGTATAATAATGGATATATGTCATTATACATTTGTCCAAACCCACAGGATGTACAACACCAAGACTAAACTATAATGTAAATTAAAACACCAACGCGATACCACTACAGACTTATTAGAATGACTACCCTCTAAAACACTTAAAGTACCAAATACTAATAATATGGGCAACAAAAACTCTCATTCTAATGCAAAATGATCCAACCACTTGCGAAGATAGTTTCTTACAAAATTAAACATCTTCTCGCCGAAACCGGTTTGGCTCAGTGGATAGAGCGTCGGCCTGCAGACTGAAAGGTCCCAGGTTCAATTCCGGTCAAGGGCATGTACCTGGGTTGCGGGCACATCCCCAGTAGGAGATGTGCAGGAGGCAGCTGGTCGATGTTTCTCTCTCATCGATGTTTCTAACTCTCTATCTCTCTCCCTTCCTCTCTGTGAAAAATCAATAAAATATATATTAAAAAAAAAAATCTTCTCACCATACTATTCAGCAACTGTGCTCCTCAGTATTTACTCAATGAGTCGAAAATGTATGTTCATACAAAAACCTGCACATAGATGTTCATGGCAGCTTTATTCATAATTTCCAAAATTGGGAAGTAACCAAGTGGTTCTTCAGTAGGTAAATGACGTAATAAACTTTTGCAGATCAGGACAAAGGAACATTATCCAGCTCCAAAGGTAAGCCTAAGGGTAATAGTTGTACTCAAAAGGTATATCATTGTGTTGATAGGATGAATACTCCTTCCAAGTATTGAAATACTTATAAGAAGAGAATAATATCATATGATATTTAGAGAAAATAGAAAGTAAAAAATAGCATTTTATAAAGATAATTGTAAAAATAAGATGATTCCCTTCACTTCCTACCTCTAAACACTTTGACTACTTTTAATTATTTTGGAGTTTATTTAGTAAAAAACATCTCTAATATGTTAGTACTACCTACCAGCATTACTATTGCAAAAGAAAATCCTCTATATCTTCAGATGCTAGACTAGCATCCCTGTGAATTTTGAGGCTTGGTAAACTAGCAAAGGGAAATACCAATACTCTGTTTATGGATATTATTGTGAACAATAAACTATCCTTCACCTCTGATCCAGGAGTCTCATGTCTTCGTCTAGCATCCATGAAACTGGCAGGCTGAGCTGATAGCTTGAAAATAGGGTAAATCTCTAATCTTTAGCCATTTTTTACAAAGGGAAGTCGTGATCTGAAAAATCATTTATGTGAATTAAGGTTCTGGAGGACTAGAGAAATACTGTATTCTGATAAAGGCTTTAGACGCTAGGGTTCAGAGTTGTAACATATTCACAATGTCCAGAGTCCAAATGAACTTGCACAGTTACATAAACAAAGAAAAAACATAACTTGTTTTCTGGTTCAGGAAAGCTTGATTCCGCATGGAGCTGTAAATAGAGGGAAATGTCTCCACTAAGTATTAGAAACTCCATGCCTAAACCACGCATGGATATATAGACAGACTTTCCACAGTCCACAGGTGCTGGATTCTGGGAGATGTGATCATATCATAAAAACAAGTAAAACCCCTGGGGCTGAAAAAGGGCAAAATCCCTCTCTAGAGATATTTCCTCATCTCAGGAATATATTGGAATTTCATAAATATAATCTCCCACTGAGAATGAGTTCAATAAAATGTAAAACTGCATAAAGAAGCAATTCACAATAAGAGAGAGATGACAAATTAATAAACAAGAGTATTACAACTCCAAGGCTAAAAGGTAATAAAGTCATCTGAAAGATAATATATAATAAATATATTTAAATGATTAAAATATAAAAGAAAAAAATTGAAAGAACAAGAATACAAACAAAAAAACAATGTATACTATATAGACTGGACAGAGATATATTGATATTCCAAACATAAAATGAATTATTGCTTAAAAAAATACGTGGATTCATTAGTATAGTGGATACAATAGATGAAAACAATGATAAACTGAGAAATATGACCCTGGCCAGTGTGTCCCAGTTGATTCAACATTGACCTGTGCTCTGAAAGGTCGCCAGTTCAATTCCTAGTCAGAGCATAAACCCAGATTGCAGGTTTGGCGCCTGGTCTGGGTGTGTGTGGAAAGCAACTGATCTATGTTTCTTTTGCACATCAGTGTTTCTCTCTCTTTCTCCCTCTCCCTTCCTCTCTCTCTCTCTAAACACCAATAAACAAATTTTAAAAATAAAAAAATGATCTTTAAAAAAGAATTCTGAATAAGTTATAGGATATGAAATATATAAGAAATGAAATAATAGATAGCATTGAATATGTTTATGCAATTTAAAACATAGTTTTGTTTAACCATAGAAATAATACAGTGAATTAAAAATATTAGATTGGAAGAAATGCAAGCACTAGGAACGAGAGTAAATATATATACATATACACTGATCGGCCAGATTATTGTGACCACCCATCAGTACTTCGTTGGGCCCCCTTTTGCCTTCAATACTGCGGCAGTTCTTCTTGGCATTGACTCCACGAGATGTTGAAAGGTGATGCGAGGCATCTGACACCGTGCCTGATGAATAGCACTGTCCAGTTCTGTGAGATTTGATGGTTGTGGAACCAGCTGCCTGATGGCTCTTTTAACTTCGTCCCACAAATGCTCAATTGGATTGAGATCTGGTGATTGTGGGGGCCACCTAAGCAAGGTAAAGTCTCCCTCATGTTCTTGAAACCACTCCTGCACAATACGAGCACCATGGCATGGTGCATTGTCTTGTTGGAAGAAGCCATCTCCATTGGGATACACCATCAACATGATAGGATGAACTTGATCAGCAACGATACTTAGGTATGTTGTGCTATTCAGGCGTTTATAATGATCTGGCCCTCTAGCAACTTCAGCGGAAAATTATAGCTAATTTGCCTACAAATATCAGGTGGTCATAATAATCTGGCCACTCAGTGTATATATGTATATATACACAAATACAGATATATGTGTGTGCTTATAAATATATATGGCACCATACAAAAATAAATATGTAAAGAATAAAATTATTTTAATATAGTGGAATATATATGCATATATCCTATATAATAAAAGCCTAATATGCAAATTGACCAAATGGTTGAACCACCGGTGGAATGGCCAGTGACTATGATGTGCATGACCACCATGGGGCAGATGCTCCATGCAGGAGCTGCCCCCAGCCTGCAGGCCCCAGACCAACCAAGACAGGTGCCAGCGGGGGGCCCCTCTATTGCCCCGCCGGTCACTCCTCAGAGAGAGGTGACCAGCGGCAGTGGCATGAGACAGGGCCAGCTGACAAGTGGTATGGTGCCACCCTTGATTGCCCCACCAGTTGCCTCCCACAGAGGGAGGTGACTGGCAGCAGCAGTGGGGGACAGGGCCAGTGAGTGGGCGGCACCAGGCAGGCCAAGGTGGGTACCAGCAGGGACCCCCCCTTTTGCTCCACCTGTCACCTCACAGATCGGCCCTGATTGCCAGCCAGGCCTAGGGACCCTACCCATGTACGAATTTTCTGCACCTGGCCTCTAGTTACTGTATATATAACTGTCAGAATTTACTTACACTTAGTTATACTGTTTGAGACTTTGGAACTATATCATTGTGTTCATATTGAGTAGGAAAAAGAAGTAATACAATTTAGCAAATAGAAAAACATGTTTTATTTTCCTTTTAGAAAGTTTGATCAGTAGGCCTATATATTTACTTCATTTTGTCTATTAAAGGAAAACAACATATACTCAATATGATTTTCAATGTCCAGAAACTAGTTGCAATGTATGTACATTTGTTTTCAAGATTTATGTGTTCCTACTGAACTAGTTATTCTCTAATCAGTGTACCTTAACTTTGCTTTTTTCCTTCTATGCTGTATCAGTTGTAAGTCAATAAAACTCTACTTCCAGCAAAATGTTAAAGTTTATAGGACCTTAAGAACATATATTTTAATCCTAGCCTTTTCCATATGAAAGAAGTATCTGAGGACTTAAATGATTTTCCCAAAGACATATACATCTAGTTAGAAACTGAAATGATTACCTTCAAAATAATCACCGAAGTTGAAACAGAGTTCTTTATCCAGAGCCTCAGGGAAATGTGATATTTACACCAGTGATGAGAAAGTTAGAATATACTTGCCCCACTATATGCTTTAAATTTTCATCTTTTTATGTTTTTAAATCTTTAGAATATTTTATTTCTTGGTTCACAAATTTATACTGAGGAAAAAGGAACATTTAAGATGGGCCCTGTTAATCTCCTATGGAAAGAACCATCCTTATTCTTCAGCAGGGCTCAAACAATAGGACCCCTTGGACAAATGGACATGGAGGCTTTTATACTATTCTCAAAATGAAGGATCAAGTTTTAGCATTCATTTGAATCAACTGTTATCATTTTATTTTGGTGTTCATTATAAAATAACTTTAACGTTTCCTCTTACTTTATAGACTCTAATATAAGCTAAATATGCAACACAGCACACTTATACAATCATACATGGATCAGATTTTGAGCTAGAAATATTTCATGAATTTGGTTTTGTTCTTGGATTCATTTTTACTTTTTATTTTTTTAATAAAAAGTCACTAGTGTTCATGAATTGATCATGAATTCCATAAAGTTACAAATAGGATGTCAAATATCCAGATAAAAAGTGAAAAGTGTTAGAATGGATGCACATTCTTGACTGCTGATCTAGCTTGGTAAAAAGACTGGTGCTCAAATGATAGCCAAAGTTAGCCTGTCAACACAAGAGCAGAAATGTTGCTTTCTTCCCTTCACAAGGACAGATTGCTTACACTGTTAGAGAATGGGCTCTGGAATAACACAAAGGTGGTGATAAGTGGTGGAATTCATCCCTTAAATATATTGCTGTTTATCACAAATAATTTTTGTAGTGATTAAGTAAGAGTGTATATAAAGCACATAACCATGTGTTGTCATCTGGGAGGCAACTATTCCTTGTATATTCCCTCTCTTTATGTACCCAAATTCCTCTGCCAACCTTTCCTTATGAAATATTGCTACTTTTACTTAACCTCTCTTCACAGAATTTATTGGTGCTCCTGGTGGAGTGAATCATATCTTCATCTACCTATTGTTTACCTGTGGCTTGCCCCTCTTTTGCAGCATTCCTCTTTTCATTAATATGAAATTTAGTTTCTGACCCTCTCAATAGTAGTGGCTCCTGAAGTGCTGATCTTATGCAGAACTCATTCTTGTACATTAAATGTACTTGATTTTCGATAAAAATATATTGGTTCACTGAGCTAAAATAATTAAATATTACAAAAAATAAGTCTACTGAGAAGAGTGTTATGTCATGTCTTCATATTGTTATATATTTGATTAGCTTGAATCAGGTTATATTTGTTCATTTCTAAATACATAGCTAAAATATATGTCTTTGTGTTGTCAAAACATTGTCATTTCTGAAAAAATGTGTTAATAATTTGTGTATATTTACACTGAATGTAGCCTTCAAGTCTACATCTACATTATCAAAATATATTGCTCATTTTGCTTACTTCGCATAATATTTGCATTGATAATATTTTCTTTCAAAGCCTTAAAATTAATTTTACTAGCCTAGCCAATATGTCGCTAATAAATTAAAATTTAGGTGTTGGCCATTTCTGGAAATAATTTCCAGTATATCATATATATAGCTCCTAAGAGAGTAATGTCAAAGAGATTAAAGAGAAAATTACCCTTTGGATTATGTGTAATAATGGCTAGGACCATATATTTTAATACTTATTAAAAAATCATCCATTTGTTTTATATTAAAAAGTAAACTTTCCCTGTTTCACATGTTATATTTTATTTTTTCACTTGAACCTTGTTACACCTAAAGTGACAGGGGAAAAAAAAAGGACAATTTTATTTTAATTATAGGTCACTGACATTTGAAAATGTAATTAACACCCAAAACTGAAAAGAAAATAATACAAACTTTAAATTTAAATCCTTAATGTAAAAATATTTGGTTTACAATATTGGAAAATATGAGGAAGGTTATACCTGGTCTCATTATCTATTTACTATAATGTATAATTTAGTACTTTTTTGCTTCAATGGAAGATATCTTCCTTCAATTATACCAGATTCTGCACTTCCCGAAGTATTACATGTTATTTGTTACTATTCAAAAGCATATATTTGGTTTAATAATGCCTGAGGTGTTTCAAGAGTAAACATTAATTACATCTGTGATAAGTTTATTATAGAGTTGCAAACTTTTCTCCTTGATAGGTTAAATGCAAAATTAAATACTACATCCAAATAGGTCATCCTGGGTCATGAATCTGCCTTTTGCTTTTATCCTTCCAGTCCAAAACTTTATTTATTAATCTGGAAGAGATATTTAAGTTACTTCTGTAGGACCAATTAGATCTAGACATAAAAAAAGGAACTTTTTCATGAAATAATTCTATAATTCCTCAGATAAATAAGTTTGGGGAATTTTCATAGCAGCAATAATGGTATTCCTGCATATATTTATTACTTATGCATATCAAAATTCTGTCACCTAATAGATTTCTTTTCAAAGGAGATAAACAAATCCTTTAGTGCCTGCTACAAAATTAACCTTTATGTTCTCAACCTCTGTACCTTCCAAAGCTATGTTAAACCTGTACACCTCAGAAAAATCAAAAAGATAGCACTGATCAGAATTATCTCAAAGAAGCATAGCTTACAGTAATGGAAAGACACTCTAGGTGGTATTAACCATGAGTTATAATCAAAAACTTAAGACAAATTCCTATTATGAAGTTTAAAATCACTCTGAAACTTAGTTAGGAATAGAGAAAATGCACTGGCGTTGCATACTTGGTTGCTTTAACTTGTTCAAACTATCATTTTATGCATCCTCCTAAAGTTGCCATTACTTATTAAAATTTTATTTATTTTTTATCTGTCATTGATATTTTATTCTAATATTTCCCTCATTTCCATCTGATGATTCTAAATTCTTGGTAATTTTAACCAAGCATTCATAAGATATTAAACATGCATATGTACATGACTATATAATACCAGTAACATGAAATTGGTATTGCACATGCATATAAAATTTCTAACTTATGTCATTTTCATGTAAGTACATATACAAAAATAATGAATTATGAAAGAGAATATTGGTAAAATATTATATACTTTTACAACGTGAAAAATATGACTAATGTCTCAAGTGCATTTTTTTATGTTTTTTTGAGATTAAAAGTAAAGGGAGAAAATTGCTTTTTTACAATGTATTGGAGAAAAATTTGTCCAATACAAACTTCATTTGTACTGCAAAAGTAAAAGTTATGTTTTGTACTCAATTTCTCTCAAAACATTTAATAAAGGCTATAAGTAAATTTTTAATTTTAATTTGCATAACAAACTGGAATATTGCATATGACTGTTCAACCATATTACCATGGATATTTGGATTACAATAATTTTGAAATGGCAAATTTATTATTCTGTATTTTTTAAATGATTTGGAAAACATGTATGACTTTTATAATCAGAACTGAATATTTTTCTCCAAACAAAATAAAATGGTTTTTGAAAAAATGTGTTTCTCTTTTTTATATGTTTTTCAAGTCTGCCCTCTCATTCAATGTATCACTGGAAAGATCTGAATGTAAGTACAGGAGTTTCTTGCTCCTATTTTTATATTTTTATCACTGACATGTGCTCCATTTTAGCGCTGGATAGAATACGGATTTTGTAGTTTAAGTGGTTTTGTGTTGACATGCACAACCACCCCCAACTTACAGACTAGTTCATTGAACAAGAAAATTAGTATATAAGGATTTGCTGGACAAAATGAGAGTGCTGCAGATGTCCAAACTATCTAGACCATCAAGAGTATATTGTTTTATTTTAATTCAAAGTGTTATCACTTTGCAAATATCATTGACATTATTGATTATGCTTGTTAATATGATGTTCAAGCTTTAGGTCATATTCTATCAGTAAAACAAATAATAAACTCAATTTTGCATTAACATATCTCTATGCAATTGTCATGAGAATTGCTAACATCACATATGGCATTTGTAGAATTATTCTAAGTGATCTGTAATGGGAATATTTGGGATTGTACAGGACCACTCATCATGCAAATTTAAAGGCAAATCTTGATAGAAATAACCCCAAACAATTTTTTCATAATTATTTCCCCCAGAATATGATAAGTTGACAAGTGTGAATCACCTAATTTGACTAAACTTTATTTAAATCTTCTCTTAGCTATTTTGAGAATTTTATATCATACTAATAGTAAATTTATTTCAATCTGTTATTTGTATTCTTAGCTCTAGTGCTGTACATTTAGTCTAAGTCTTTGGATAATACTCAAATACTTTGTTTTCAGTGAAACATCTGTGTGTTACCACCCGCCTACAACCACCCTGCAAAAATGTGGATTCTGGCAAGCTACCAAGAACAAACTGACATCCCAGACATGCATAGCTGTAGGTGGGTCTAGGTCTTCCATCTGTGGCACACGCCACTTAGGTAGTCATTTGACAATATATATATATAGGTTGGAATAATATGTGCAAGGCAAAATTAAAAACATATATCTAACCAATATTGGCGTATTTTATTTGATTTACCCTTTTTAAAAGAAAATTTTTATTATTTCAGAGAGGAAGGGAGAGGGAGAGAGAGATAGAAACATCAATGTTGAGAAAGAATTACTGATCAGTCACGTCCTGCACACTCCCCACTGGGGACCGCCTCCTGCACACTCCTACTGGGTATGGAGCCAGAAAACTGGGGCATGTTCCCCGACCTGGAATCGAACTGTGACCTCTCGGCTCATAGGTTGATGCTCAACCACTGAGTCACACCAGCCAGGCTTTCACTTATCCTTTGATTATATTGCTAAATAAGTATAAAATCAACATTGGTAGTGTGCTACAAAATTATTACTCATAAATATTTACCAAACAAATATTATTGCTGTGACTTTAGCAATAGATTAGATTATTTCATTTATTTAAAAATAGGATATAATTTTTAGAGGGGTTAATATATTCTCCTCTATCTTATTTTGGAATTTTTCCTATCAACATGATACAGTGTAAAGCGTTAGCTTCTAACTATAAACTTTTGAAATTTTACTCTAGCACAGTTTAACTATATGAGTCTCTATTCCATGATTCAGGTACCCAGTTAGCTATCAGGATGGTTTCACTTTGAATGTGATAATGTAAAGTCTAACTATTAATTATAATGCCTTTCTAATTATTAGAAGTTTTTATTTTAAAGAAAACTTCAATTCACAATAGGAAAGTAAGCAATTTTGTTTGGTATAAATGAGCAGGCCTTTCTACGGCATATTATGTAGCTTAATTTCAAATATTTATTTCTGTCTTATTCATCTTCAAGGAACAGATATTCAACTAATACATGATGAAATAATTGTTTTTTCTCTGGCAACAGAGCATACCGTATATTTATTTTTTATATTTTTATTGATTTCAGAGAGGAAGGGAAGGGGAGTGAGAGATAGAAACAGCAATGATGAGAGAGGATCAGTGACTGGCTGCCTCCTCACACCCCACACTGGGAATCAAGCCCTCAAGCAGGACATGGGCCCTGGCGGGGAATTGAACCGTGACCTCCTAGTTCAGTGACGGCGAACCTATGACTCGCGTGTCAGAGGTGACATGCGAACTCAGTTTTTGGTTGATTTTTCTTTGTTAAATGGCATTTAAATATACAAAATAAATATCAAAAATATAAATCTTTGTTTTACTATGGTTGCAAATATTAAAAAATTTCTATATGTGGCACAGCACCAGAGTTAAGTTAGGGTTTTTCAAAATGCTGACACGCCGAGCTCAAAAGGTTCATCATTACTGTCCTAGTTCATAGATTGAAGCTCAACCACTGAGCACACAGGCTGGGCCAATTTTTAAATTTTATTTTAATATTTCAAGTCAAATCAATTCTTAATTTTATAGTTAGTGTTCTTTTATGATTTTTCAAAGAAATATTTACCTACCCCAAACACAGAAAGATCTCTCTTTAGCTTTATTCTTTATATTTCATAGTTGGAGCTTTTAAATTTAGGTGTATGCTATATTTTGAATAAATTTTTGTTGATAGTGAAAAGTAAGGATTGAAGTGTTTAGCTCATCTCTCAAGTGTATATTCATTTGGACTAATATAATTTGCTGATAACCTCATCTTTTCCTTTTTAATTTAATCTAACATCTTCATTGAAAGTCAGTTAATGATATACTTGCCAGTTTATTTATAGTATCTCTATTTTTCTTTATTCACATTCAAGTCTATTATCACATTATCTTGAGTCCAGTAATTTTATAGTAACATTAGAGTCCCAGTGCACAAATTTGTGCATGGGTGGGGTCCCTCTGGGTGGCCTGCAGGGATCGGGACAAAACCCACAGTCCAATGCTACCTGCAGCTCCTACCTGCTGCTCCCACTCATTCTGGCCCCACTGTGTCTGCTGGGCTCACGCCCAATCAGTCCCTATTGGGAGAGGCTTTTGCTACCACAGCAGCACTCACCAGCCATGAGCCCTGCATCTGGCGCCCTCCCAAGGGGAGTGGCCTGCGGGATCGGGCTGAATCTGGCTCTCCAACATCTCCCAAGGGGTCCTGAATTGTGAGAGGGTGCAGGCCAGGCTGAGGGACCCCAGTGGTGCATGACCGGGCCAGGGAGGGACCATAGGAGGGCTCTAGGGCATGTCCAGCGCATCTCACTCAGTCCCGATGTGCCTCTAGGGACCTTACCAGTTCCCAAATTTCATGTACTAGGCCTCTAGTTTATAATTTGTACTAGTTTTCATTGTTCAGCATCCAGCAAAGTATTTTACAATGAAATTTTTTGTATATATAGAAAGCTTTGATAATCAAATGATACTAACTCAGCAGAAAAGACATACAATCCAAACTTACTTCTTGTGTCTGCTTTTAGCCAAAATGAAGAAATGGAACTTAAATTACAGTATCATTACAGAAAACTAAGGAAAACCTACGAATCAAATGCTTTCAGATATTGAACAATAGGCAATGCCAGAGACAGATGTCAGAGTTTAAGGAGCTCAGCCGCGGGAACCTGTAAAGCAGACTACTGGGAAGGAGAGGAAGCCACACAACGAAAGGGCTCCAGAGTAAAAATCTAAGCAGGGGTAATCTTGAACGTTGGGGTACACACTTATGGTACATGCATGGGATAAGGATTCATAAAGCCTTGCCAAGAATAAATTCAAGGGCAAGAAAAGGTAGGGTGATTTAAGATGAAATGCTCCTTAAATTTAAGCAGGGCACAGAGATGTCCAAGTTTACATCAGCCAGTTCAGAGAAAATTAATTGAATAACTCTCATATTCAGTAGAGACCCAAGAAGGTTTATATCTTGTAGTAAGGCTTAATTAACTCTAGAGTAAAGACTACGTTATCCTCCTCTAACAAAATTTGAAAGTATCAAACTGATCCTCACGTAGTTTAACTGCCTCCCCCAAACTCCACTTTAAGGAATACTACTCCTAAAAGCATTAGATTAAAAGGCCACCTCAGCCCACAAATTGATCTTAATAGTCATAACAAATCAAACATAAGCATCATAAGCTTAATGAAATAATAGCATAGCTTTTTTATAAGAACATATGGAAAGAAAAAGAAATAATGTAGTATAGAAAGACTGTCTGTAGCTGATGGGAATTGAGTAGGGAAGAGCATGAAGAATATGAATGAAAGGAATTACCTTAAATAAGAGAAAGTCTTTCTTTTATCAAGGATGATAGTGTGACCATAAAAAAAGAATATTATTAACCTATCTCTCTCCAAATAGTTTAAAAACAAATAGCTTGACAATAGCATAAGAGTGTCTATTAGCTAAGGTCCATAAAACCCAAACAAAACATATAGGGAACAATGTTTAATTTGGTTAGTATAAAACATCAATGTATGTCACTTCCTCTGAATATTGACTTGTTTTTAATTTACCTGAATCATCTGTACAGCTCATTTAATTTGTCATGGTTTCACTGTAGATTACTGGCCTACATATTGCTCAGATGACTTTTTTTTAATTTATCAATTTAATGATCACAAGTAAAACTCCAAAATCTAGAGAGAGAAGAAAGCAGAGAAACATAAAAAAGAAAATGAAAAAAAAAATGAGGAAGGAAAAATGAGAGATGCAGGAGGCAGATGTAGGAGAGAAGAAATAGCTGAAAAGTCACCAATAAGCTGGACATTATAGTTCCACTAGAGCAGTGGTTCTCAACCTTGGCTGCGCACTAGAGGCCTGATGCACGAAATTTGTGCAGGAGTAGGCCTTCCTTCCCCCAGCTGCTGGCTCTGGTTTCCCTCTGGCACCCGGGACTGGGGCTTCCCTCCAGCCGCCAGCAGGCACCCAGGACCCAGGTTTCCCACGCAGCACTGGCTTTCATCCAGAAGGACGTCCGGAAGGATGTCAGGTCTAATTAGCATATTATGCTTTTATTATTTTAGATTTCTTTTAGGGTCCTCTTCTTCCATTTCTCCCTATCCTTCTTCTTTTTGTAAAGGAAGAATTTGTTTTACTAATCATGTCTCCCCTGCATATACAACCTTACTTTGCTTCTACTAAAGGAAAGTTTTCAGAGAAGTTTTAATTTAGGTGGATGGTAAAGAACAGGAAGTAGGTCGCTAAGCTTTAGCTGCACTCTTCTAACCCTCATGTCAGGGTCTTATCTTCTGTCAGTCCACACATTTCCATAAGCAGCAACAGAACTGATGTTAGGAAGTTCAAAGTTTTCACATACACCACCTTGGAAAATTGACAATAAAAGTTTTTGACGATTAGTAAATTAGGGTATAGTAAACTTGGGTACAGCTTCATCCACAGAGAAGATCAGTGAAATAAAAATTACAGGCAAAGAAACACAAATGTTTTTAATCTTTCTGGTGCCAAACTAAACAAATGCTCTACTAGAGTTGGAGGGACAAAAGAAGAGAACATGTACTTTTCACAAAGACATATATTTCTGATGCTTTCTGTCTAGGTTTTCCTTCCTTCTTTTTATCTATAATAATAAAAAAAAGTGTAATATGCTAATTAGACGTGACATCCTTCCTGACGAAGCTGGGGCTGTGAGGATGAAGCCCGGGTCTCAGGTACCTGCCAGCGGCCCGAGGGAAGTCTGGGTCCTGGGTGCCAGAGGGAAGCCGGTGCCCGTAGCCATGAGAAGGCAGGACTATTCTTGCACGAATTTCGTGCATTGGGCCTCTAGTTTTATTGCAATACTTTAATATGTTTACCTTTACTGAGAAACAAAAATGTAATTATACATTGTATACAGTAGCAAGCTCTGTAGAAGGAAGGGGATTTATATACCTAAGGGAAGCTGGTGAAGGCAAGAGGTTGACAACAAAACAAAAATGCCCATAGTCTGATTTAATCAGGCTTTAATCATAGACACAGGAATCTTTGGCATATATCTCTGTGTAACACACAATATATACATATATAATTAATATATAATAATTAATATATTATATAATATATAACATTTTATAATATACTATACTCACTTTTTAAATACTACCTGCAGTTTCTTTCCTTTCTCACTCTACTCTTAATAAATGACCCCTCCAGCAGCTGCCTTCCCTGTGAGTTCTGCACCAGTCCCCACTGATAATTGCTTGTGTTAAGCATAATGTTTTCACAGCTGCAAGCAGGATTTTTAAATAGCCAAGGTGCACTGAAGCCATCCTCAGCAATTAATAAATACAATATTAACAATATTTGCACTTGTGCCTTTTTTTACTCTGAGCATACCAAAGCACTTTACAAATAAACATGTGTTATTAACCTAATTTTTTACAGATGGGGAGAAAACCCACTGGATTCAGGTTAAGGCCACATAAGTGACTTTCTTGAAGATTGCCCAACAAATCAGATGCGTGACCTTGAATAACAGCCAGGACTCCAATAGGGCCTCTGCTTTGCTTTGTGAAAATCCACCCCCTATTAACATTTGAACTTTAAATGAGCACCATTTAATAAACTTTGCACATCACCATATTTGTAATAACATTTGCCATGAAAACCACTGTGTCATTTCTGATTTCCAATAATTCTTTCCATATACTGTAAAAGCAAACATTACCTTTTAGAGAGATTTTTACAGAGGAAGAAAAGCTCAAATCAACCACTCAAACAATGAATGATATGTATTCTCAGAGGTCCTGTCGGTGGAACCCATGGGAGCAAAGGAGGAACAAGTTGATATGGACGTAAGGAAACTGATGTAGGGCCCTGGAAGGCTTTCAGAGGATGAAAAGTAGGTAAAGACTCTAAGAGAAATAAAAGGAGATTTATTTAATAAATGTCTTCCTACCCAGCTACCAAAGCTCATGAGCCTTTTTTGTTTATCAACATTGAGAGATTAGATATTTTAAGATTATATCTCAAGTTCACACTAAATGCCCAAAGGTTAAACTTGTACAATTTTTAATAAATTGTGCCCTACTTTCAACTATTTTATGAACTCTGCAGAAACATGAGTTTTGAGTTACATAACTAAAGCCACATTTCATTATTTTTAAAAAGATTACAGAAATATGTCAATCTTTATGAACATATATGTCCTCTATTTTGAACATTATGGTCCTAACACAGATTTTTTGTTTGTTTTGTTTTAGTTTTGTTTTTTATCTTCTGGGACATTCTACCATCACTCTTCTTCAAGTCATTTAATACGTCAACTATGACAGTACTAAATGAAAACATTAAAAAATACAATTAGAGACTAAACCGGTTTGGCTCAGTGGATAGAGCGTTGGTCTGCGGACTCAAGGGTCCCAGGTTCGATTCCGGTCAAGAGCATGTACCTGGGTTGCGGGCACATCCCCAGTGGGAGATGTGCAGGAGGCAGCTGATCGATGTTTCTCTCATCGATGTTTCTGACTCTCTATCTCTCTCCCTTCCTCTCTGTGAAAAATCAATAAAATGTATTTTAAAAAAATACAATTAGATTTGTTAATTTAAGTTCCCAAACCATAAATCTATCTACTTATCATTGTGATATTTTAAAGCATTATTTTTATGGAAAACAGTACATGCAAAGGCATAGAAATTAGAATAGTCTTATATTTAACAGAAATACAGTTATTTCCTATTAAGATTATGCAAAGACTTTCTTCTAGATACTTTTTAAAAAACCAACACATTATTATTTTTAAGTTAAAGAGCAACTGAAACACAAGTGAGATTATATATAATGACTAGAGGCCCGGTGCACAAAAATTTGTGCACTCAGGTGGGTACTTCAGCCCGGCCTGTGCCCTCTCACAATCTGGGTCCCCTTGGTTGCCCCTTCCCCTGGCTGCTGGCACCAGTTTTCCTCAGGCGCCTGGAACCCAGACCTTCGCTCTTTGCTGGGAGGGGCCCTCGCAGTGGGCGAGGGGCTTAGCCTCACTGAAGTCCTTATAAGAAGAGGAATGTTGGGGTCCAGCCCCAGCAGGTCCACGGGTTCCCAAAGGTGTGGACGGAGTCGGCGAAGAAGGAATGACACAGAGGCAGTGTTCAGGTGATCATCATAGCCAGGTTCTCTTTTTATTGTCCTGTTACATCTGTATTTATACTATTTGATCCAATAAGCATGCCTCTATAAGCTTTTTTGTGTTTTTTTGCCGAGGAGAGCATAGGGTCTGTTTATTGGGGGGTCAGTCAAAGGGGGAGCTGGCTAGGGTGGGGTAGGGCAGCTACTTATCTGGCCCCCGAGAAACCCAACCTCGACCGCTTTGAAGCCAAAGTCTTCCTCCACCTTAACTGCACGGGGGCCAGCTCCAGAGTCAGCGGGACTCCCGCCCAGCGCCCTTCCTGTGTCACTTGCTGCCTCTTCCAATCGCTGGGCCCCTCGCCAGGGACCGGGCTGCTGGCTTCTGTGGGTGCTGGCGTCCTCCTGGGCGGGGACAGCCCCTCTTTCTCCAGAGGCTCGTTCTCAGCGTTGCCTGGTGTGGGGGCATCTGTGCCCGGGCTGCCCTCGTCCTCCAGTAAGATGGTGAACTGGCTGGCCCTGTAGCCGTCACCGTAGGAGTCCAGCACCCTCATGAGGAGCCTCCGCTCCTGCTGGAGTCTCCGTGTTATCCTCTATATCTGATGGACCCTGTTCAGGACCCGCTCATTCACCTTCTCAATCTCCCTGTAGCACCAACCCAGCTCCTGGTACTTCCTGCGATTGAGTTCCTGTTGGCACCGTTGCCGCTGGCCTTGGGCTGCCTCCTCCTCTTCGTCTAGCTCATGGAGGTTGAAGCTGCCCAGAATCCCAGACAAGAACTCCACTTCGGTCTCAAGCTCGCTCTCCAGGATGTGACCACCAAACAGCGGAGGCAGCGCCAGCTCCAAGCCAGGAGGTGCTGAGAACTCCTCAAAGCCCATGGCTGCCATGGACCCCTCTCTCTGCTCCAGCTCCATTTTTCCCTGGCTCCAGGCGCAGAACTTCCAACCTTGCAAGCCTCTTCAAGTGCAAAAGGACAGGCCCCATCTGACTTCAAGGCCAGGCACCCAGGCCCCAGTCGCTAAGCCTCCTGGGAGTCGTAGTTCTCTATTTCCCGCTCACCTCCCTCGCCCCACTGCCACCCTGAGTCCAGAAGTCCCGGCTGAAAGGCCCTGCTGGCTTGTCTAATGCCTCGGCCAGGCATCTGAGTCACCTCCATCCTTATTCCTCTCCCGACACTGCGCCATCTGACCACGGAGACTCTCCTCTTGGAAGGCCCCTGGGTCTCCTTCTGGGGCCAGGGCTGTGCCTCTGCCTAGGCACGGGATCACGTGCCCTGGCTGTGACACAGCCCTGGCCACTGGGTGTCCTTCTGGGACCTGGCTGCGTTGCCCCGGGGAATCGGATCATCCCCAGGCAGCAACACAGTCTGGCCTCTGGCCCCGCCTCTGGGTGTTCTCTGATCACTGGTGATCAGTGATCTGAGAAGCCCGGTGGGGTAGGGAAGAGGCAGACATTCAACTCTTCCCTGACCCACCTGGCTTCTCTGATTACTGGCCCAGGGCCAGCAAAGGCAGCCCGGCTTCTCCAATCACAAAGGCGGCCAGGTTCTCTGGCTCTTGGCTGCCTCCTGGGTTCCTTCAGCGGCAGGCGGCTTCTTCCGTCCTTCCCTTTTCGCCTCCCATCATTGTGCCTACCTATGCAAATTAAACGCCATCTTTCTTGGCAGTTAATTTGCATATCACCCTGATTAGCCAATGGGAAGTGTAGCTGAGATATGGTTAATTACCCTTTTTGTCTTTTATTAGATTAGACAAGTAAAATTGCTCTATTGGTAAATAAGTTTTCACAATAAATAAGAGTTAAATTATTATAAAAGAGGGACATAGGTTTATGCCATTGACATGGATATTACAAAAGGACACTATCTAATATGTCAAAATCCTGTTCTTAAGTGTTACATTCTGGAAATCATAGAATTATAAATTCTTTTTAGGGCTCTATTGATTACAAAGCTCTAATGCCCATCATATTCAAGTCGTATAACAATCCTTTGAAATAGGATTTATTATTTTCTTTAAAATTCTTATTTGTTTTTAATTAACTGGTTATTTTTTAATTTATAAAAATAATAAACATTTTTTGAAAAAGAAACTATGAAATAAAAATAAAATACATACTAAAAAATATAACATTCCTCTTTGCTTCACCATCTCCAGTTCTATACCTTGGTTAAACAAAATAATACATAGACATGTTTTTATATAGACTAGTCACATATTATTATATGCATCTTCTTATGGTCATTATGTAAATAAATGGATATTATGCATATTCTCTAAAACCTTGATTTAAAACTAGAAATTGAATTTTGAGAAATTTATATACCAATAAAAGTAGATTCGTCACATATTACCAAGATATGCTTAATATCTAAATAATCCTCAATTGCTAAACATTTCTATTTTTTCCAGGTTTGTTTTTATTTCAAGTAATGCAACAAAGAACAATGAACTGCACATTTTTGAACATATCTCTATAAACTTCCTCAAAGTAAAATTATTTGGTCATCAAATATATAAAATTTAGAATGTAATAGATATTACCAAATTACCCTTTTTTGTTTCAACTAATTTACAATTACTCTAACAGTATATGAGAATACTTAGACAAATGTATGTTTTTCTCATTAAATAAATAATACATTCAATTCAAAATAGGGTGACTAGAATACCACAAGATTGTTTATACAGAAAGTTCAGTAAATAACCATAAACAAATTGGTGTACTCTCCAAACTAGACTCTCAGACAATGGTGTACCTGATCACAGATGTATCAATATTAATTAAATAAGAGTAAGATTAAAAAAGAAATGCATTTATGCTTCAAGTCTGCCTAACATTCCTGTGTTTCAAAACATAATATAGATTAACTTAAAAAAGTTAAGCATTATGCAGTCCCCTTCATTGTCTACTTTCAGTGTTAGGGACTCAGAGCATGGAACAATCAGAACCTGGTCAACTCTCAATCTGACACTTTCAGATTTTGTTCTCAGAGTCTTTATGAGCCATCAGTACCTCTTTGATACCATCTTCTTACAGTGAGTATGTCACAAAATATATCTGTGCATTAAAAGAGCACTAGGGAGAAAGTTCTATAAAAGAAATTGGTGGTGGTGGGGACCATTGTTTATGTTATTGGAAGAACAGTTTCTCAACGATACCACCGGAGAAAGACTTGAAGACAAAAAAAATGCTCACAATTGTGCATTCTTTAGAACTTCTAGTTTGCACCTGATTTAAAAGTATTAGAGAATCAAATGTGGAGTAGAGAGAAGTTCTGGAGGAAGCCTAAAATTATCCAAAAATATTGCATTGAAAACATGTCAAAACAACTTGTGCTGTAGCTCCTTATATGAGAAGAGAGAAAGCAAGACATCAAAAATCTATTTGAAGAAATAATGACTAAAAACTTTGCAAACCTGGTAAAAGAAAAAGAAACCCAAAGAGGCCTACACCAAAACACATCATAATTAAAATGGCAAAGGTTAAAGACAAAGAGAGAACCTTAAAAGCAGCAAGAGAAAGACAGTTACCTAAAGGGATGTTCCATAAAACTGTCAGCTGATTTCTCAATGGAAACATTTCAGGCCAGAAGGATTGATATGAAATCCTTTCAAAGTGATGAAAAAGGGAAGGACTTACAACCAATACTATTTTACCCAGCAGTACTTTAAAAAAAAATTATATATATATGCGTGTGTGTGTGTGTGTGTGTGTGTGTGTTTTATTGATTCCAGAGAGGAAAAGAGAGGGGGAGACAGAGATAGAAACATCAATAATGAGAGAGAATTATTGATTAACTACCTCCTGTACAGCACAACTGGTCAGCAAATATATAACCCGAGATGTACCCTGACCAAGAATCAAACGGTGATTTTTTGGTTCATGGGTCAATGCTTAACCACTGAACTGACTAGGCCCCAGCAGTACTTTTTAATATTTACTTTAATATTCTCATTTGAATTTCAAATTATATAAATTCAGGATGGAGTTTTGAGCCACTCTCTATAGAGCTATAAAAACCTAAAACAAAGGACTTGATCATTAATGGAAACAGATTAAAACGTTGAGTTTTAAATTTGGCATTAAATTCTATATTATAAATTTAGTTAATTTGAGGTTATCAAAGGAATTGACATAGTCATGGAAATGTTATGTCATATAAAAAATCTTCTCAAAGGTGTTTCATTGTGTTTATTAAGTAACTTAGACTTGTTCTTTCTAAAATATATTTCTTTGTATTTTCTTTTTTTACATTTAATTTTCTTTAGTAACTCTTCACAATGATTCACTGGTTTCAGAGTTTATTATCCTGATTGAGAAAATGTGAAATGAAGTACCTCAGCCACTTGAGTTGTAAAACTACCACATCATTTAGCTTGGGAAATGGGATCTGTGTTCCACAACTCTCCATTCTCATATTCAGAGAAAGCCAATATAATCGAGGTGAATTTGTAGGAAAATATTTGAAATGAACAAGTAGATGAGACTTTTCTTTCCTCTAAATCATTGAACATATATTTCTTTGTGAGAAAGGAAAATTATTATCCCTCTGTGAAGTCATATTTGAGGCAAGAGCATTCAGCAGTGAGTGGGAAATGTAGTTCTGGCAGAAGTAGATATAAGAACTGCTTTTTAACTTATTGAGGAAGGGGAAACAGATAAAATGATTTTACTGCTGTGAATGTCATTCTCTATCATGAATTCACAGGGGAATTTTATGAAACGGGCAGTTTTACTAGTGCCTACCTAAAGTCAAGAAACATTTGATTTCCATCAAGTAATTCATTTAAATATATTAACTGATTAGTTGATTGATTTGGTTGATTAATGGAATGCTGTCTGTATGTTAGGAATTGGGGGTATAATTCTGAATGTATAATTTAATGAAGAAAATATCTTCTTTGCTTTCTAGGCATCTTTTTTCTTTCAAAAAAATTATCTATATTCAGACCTGAAGAAATGAAATGATTTTTCCATTTGGATCTAAGTAGAAGAAAAATTTTGAACTACTTCCTAGATTTAGTGCATACAGTGGAAAGTAATGGAAATGCTGGAAGATCCTGAATTGGAATCAAATTCTCTAAAATGCTCCCATTACCATTTCAAGATAAAAGCACAAAAATACACTAATGGTTACAAAATATGTCAATTGGCTATTTACAGAGGTTTACCATTTGTGTGTTTAATGTTGGATGTATTTATTCTACAGTATGCATTATTAATTAATCCTTTAAATATAGTTGAGTTGTATGGAAAAATTCCTTATTTTATAATTATTGTAATTCAACTATATTCATAATGTAGTATAGCAAGGCATATAGCAAGGCATTTTTCTAAATGCCAAAACTTGTTAATATATTTAAAATTCATTGCATCTCTATGAAAGAGATACTAATTTTATACCCACTTTCAGGTGAGGTAAGTGAAGAAATAATGTTAAGGAACTTTCCAGAAGTCACACAGCTATTAGCAGTGGACCTGGGATTTAGAAAGAAAAAAAAGCTAAACTCCTTATAACATGCTTTTTCAGTTTTGCTTTGTATGTAGAGATAAGAGCAAAGTTAATCCCATGTACCCATCACCCTGTTTCAATAATTAGAAACATATATTTGTCCAATGTTGTTTCAACTATGTACTGCCCATATATGTATTTTTAATATATTTTGGTAGAGTAAAAGTGACTAAGTGACTACCTTGAATCTACAGCAAAAGAACATTTCCTTTTAGGGGAAGATAATGATGTTACTGACTTGGTAGAACTTTCTTAGAATGATAGTAGAATTGGCACAAGAAACATTCAAAGAAATGACTTTCTTTTGACCCAGAGTAACTAAGGAAGGCTAAGTCACAAATAACCATTTCTGCTATGGAAATGCAGGTACAATCAGCTCTGAACTTTTCAGAAACAGTGAGTGATGCTGGACGGAAGGGGTACCTAGATTTAGAAACTTGTAAGGAGCAGTATATAATGCTGGGAGTGGACAAGCAACCTGCTTCCCAAGAAAGCCAGGTAGAAAACATTGAACATACATGGAGATCTAAATAAAGTTAAATTCATTCAATACTACCTTAATACTGGTAAGAACAAAAACGTGTCACAGTTATCTGAAAGTTCACAGAAGGCAGAATTTAGTGATGTCAAAAATATTGAACCAGCGGGAAAATACATCACACTTAGTAGTCTTCTTCCACAGGCAGAGTGATCCCTCAACTAAGGGAAATAAAGGGCCAAATAAACCTGGGGGTGGGGAGAGAGAGAGAGAGAGAGAGAGAGAGAGAGAGAGAGAGAGAGAGAGAGAGAGAGAGAGAGAGAGAGAGAGAGAGAGACCCTTTCACTGCAACTGTGTTCTTCAACTTAAGAATCTCTAGACTGCTCTTCAAAATCCACACTAGTTAACAGCTGCCAAGGTGCACAAATAGGTAACAAATGTGAAATTCAGTTATGCCCATTAAAGAGAATTCAGGTAGCCACTGAAGTTATACTTTCTTCAAAAGATGAAAAAGGCAAGACTCCACTCATGTTTCTGTACATTAAAGTGGTAAAACCAATGCGAAAAACCCTTGCCACTCACACTGCAGTCATGTTTGCCAGTACTTTGGCAAACAAAGGAAGCAGCCAGATTACTGGCTTGCTGGTCCTTGGAAGAAAAGTTGTAAGAATATCTAAGACCATCATGGATCCAGGAAAGCCAGCAATGTTTTCCTACACACTAATATCTGGCTAGTTGAGATGTGCACACATTCACTGAGGATTCAGGGCATGTCAACTTTAAAATCTCCCTGACTTCTCTGTAGCTCCAGAATCATGCACTTCTCTGGAATCAGCTGCCGATGACAGTGGTATTCTTAGGAGATTCGTAACGTATCCAGAACTTGACTTACAAACCTGAGACATTCTGGCTTCCCTACTTTAACTCTGAGTGTTAATTAAAACATAGCGGATAATTCCACCTTATTTTAATCATCTAGTATAGCAGTTTCCAAACCTGGTACTATTGATATTTTGAGCTGAATAATTCTTTGTTTGAGATGATGATGTGTGTTGTACAATGTTTAGTAACATCTATGGCTTTTACCCACTAGATGCCAGTACGCACCTCCAACTGGGACAACCAAAAGTATCTCCACACGATAACAAATATCCACTGAGAGAAAAATTGCATCACATTGAGAACCACTGGTCAAGTATTGGACCATTAGGCCAGGCCTATATACCATTCTGAAAGAGACTGTAAGTCATAATGGCCAAAACATTTTGAAATTTGACAACTTCAAATATATATCATACTTAATTATATACACAGTACTATATTCATCTGTGTATACTTTGTTTCCCTTAATAAATCCTAATTTTTTTTTGCAAAATATTTTACTAAGAAATTAACAAACCAATTTCCCCCAAATTTCCTGTGTTAATACTTAGTATGTATTTCTAATAGCTAGAACATTTTTATATAAACCTTTAACTTAGTAACCACAAAAATACAATTAATAATAATTCCTAAAAATTATCTAATATATAGCTGATATTCTAAAGTCACCTATTGTTTCAAAATATAGTTTTATTTTTGACTCACATGAATAAAAATCAAACAAGATCTACACATTGCATTTTGATTGATATGTCTCTTTGTGTCATTTTTACTGTAGGGAATATCCATCTTTCTTATTTTCTTTTGGCCATTTATTGACATAAATTGCACTAATTGAAAAAATGCACTAATTTGTTCTGTAGGATTTCCCACATTCCCACATTTAGTGAAATGTGCTACATGTATGACACTGTGTTATAGGAAGATAAATATAAGTTTAGGAAACCTTTATTTTCTGTAATAGTAATTACACTTACTCTTTGCTCTGGCAGGAAACATCTTCATTGTACTGGACACTAAGCATCTCTTCACTTTGCTCTTAAGGGAGATACTATTTCTATCTTCCAAGGAGATCTCTATACAAATATCATTGAAAAGAGCCATCAGTGTCTCACTCATAAGACATTCTGAGGTAGGAGAGATCTGTGTAGAATTGTCTCACAATATTATTCAGCTCTCATTTCCACATCATCTTGAATTCTGGAGAACTGTCCAAATATGACACTTCATTGGCCATTCTTATTAATCTGACCTTCAGAGGCTAGGAACAAAATCCATTCAATTGTTTCTTACAACATTTAATTAAGGCTATCCTTAATAAGATTCAAGAAGCCTAATGAGGACAACCTCAAGTATTGACTAAAATATGCCTTGCAAGTTACCAGACACAGCTGGCCAAACAAATCAGGTTTTCACGTAGAAAGCCTGGTGTTTTTCCTCCATACGTTCAGCACTGACCTTTCCACTTGGCTTACAGCATTACTCCAGGCATAGCAGTTGCATTAGTGATTGCACAGACTCTGCTTTGGCTTGTAAGAAACAAGTTTCAGGAAATCATTCATAACACACATGACCAGGGAGCCCAGGGTGCACTGAATGCCTTCCGGGGCCATTGCAATGTAATTGATCACTTCAGTTAAAGTCAGGGATAAATTTGGTACCAAGGTTTCTAATTTGTTGACTCACATTCTAGAGATAACTGCCTCCAAGGAGCACATATATAATGAATTGGTTAGCCCTTTGGGAAGTACCCCAAGCAACCAAGAGCAGCCTCATTTTGAAAGAACACCCATAGTCATATGTGGGCTGCATGATCTGCTGTTAAAGTTTCATAAAACACCTGAAGGTTACTTACATTTACCCCTAAGTTACAAATCACTGCGTTTTTAGGAAAGGAGTAAGTTAGTTCACTATTATAGGTAAGCAGTATAATGCTTGACAAAGGTATAGGGTCCCTAGAAAAAAAATCATTTTCCAAAACTGTGGGCTCTTGCAAGTTGAACTAATATCCACTGAGAGAGGGCAAAAGTTAAGAATGCCTCCAATATAGTCTCCCCTCAAATTAATGTTTTAGGTTTCCAGGTTCAGTTTGAATAATTGATCTAATTCTTATTTGGCAGGGAGTGCCCAAGTTACCAACAAGGTAGCATGTATAAATCCCACAGAATGACTAAGTGATGGCTCTGGAATGTGTGTGTAGAAGACATCCAAAGACTTTGAAAGGTATTTTGCGTTGGAACTGTAGTTGCTGGGGGCCTCTCCTCTGTTCTGCTCTGAGAAACAAGAAAATTGAATTAAAAAATAAGCATATCCTCAGAATAGACCATATGTTAAGCCATAAAACACGTCTCAAAAAACTTAAAAGGTATTGTCATCTGAGTTTGTTCTTCAATCACAATAAAAAAATTAGACAAAAAAGGGTATTTGGAAAATTCATAAATATGTAAAAATTAAATGATATACACTTAAATAATCCATGGGCTGAAAAATAAATCATACGAAAAATTTTTTAAATACTTTGAGATTAATAAAAATGAAAACACAACATGCCTAAGTATTTTGAGTGTAGCTAAAATAGGGCCTAAAGGAAAACTTATAGCCAGAATGCATATATTAAAAAGAATAAATATCTCTAAGCAATAAACTGAAGTAGATGAGTAAAACCAAAACAAGTGCAAAGGAGGAAATAAAGATTAGAGCAGATAAATAAAATGGAGAAAAATCAATGAAACAGAAGGTTGTTTCTTTACAAAGTTCAACAAAATTTTAAAATGTTTACCCAGATTGCAAAGGAAAACATAGAAAAGACCCAAATTACCATACAAGAAACAAAAGAAGGGACATTACTCAGGGCTTTACAGAAATTTAAAGTATATATATATATGAGGGAATACTTTGAACAAGTATATGAAAATAAATTAGACAACCTAGATAAAATGAACAAATACCTAGAAAGGCACACACTACTGAAAATGACTCTAGGAAAAATAGAAACCTGAATACATATTTAACAAGTAAAACAATTCAACTCTTGATCAAAAA
>NW_006383008.1:3116046-3145943 GCF_000327345.1 Myotis davidii
GGGGGCAGACACGCAATACAGGAGCTGCCCCCTGGTGGTCAGTATGCTCCCCCAGGGGAAGCTCTGCTCAGCCAAAAGCCAGGCTGATGGCTGCCAGTACAGCGGTGGTGGTGGGAGCCTCTCCCGCCTCCTCAGCAGTGCTAAAGATGTCCGACTACAGCTTAGACCTGCTCCCCGCTGGCAAGTGGACATCCCCCGAGGGCTCCCAGGCTGCCAGAGGGATGTCTGACTGCCAGCTTGGGCCCGATCTCCCAGGGAGCGGGCCTAAGGCAGCAGGTGAACATCCTCAGAGGGGTCCCAGACTGCACCGGGCCTCTAGTAATAATAATAATAATCATCTTTAATAATAAAGATTTAACACAAGTCCTTCTGCCAAATAGTAAGAGAGTAGTTTCAAATTCATTCTATTAAGTCAGTATCACTCTAAAATTAAAGCCAGCTTTAGAAAAATATTAACAGATTGTATCCAGCAACACAACCTAGTACGATTTAGCCCATGAAGGCAAAGTTGGTTCAATCTATCAAAATTAATCAATGTAATTTCCTACATGTCTAGGATAAACAATAAATATCTCATGATAATTTTCAATAGATGTAGTAAAAAAAAGTGTGACAAATAAACACCCTTTCATAATAAAAACACTCAAACAAGGAATAGAAGAGAATCTCCTCAAGTAGATAAAGGAAACATATTTTTAAAAAGCTTAGGTAAACTCAAACTTAATGGTGAAAGACAGAAAGTTATTATCCTAATAATTAGAACAAGCTAAGAGTGTCAATTTTTGTATTTTTATGTTGAACTTGAGATTATTTTTGCAATAAGGCAAAAATAAATGGAAGGAAGGAAGGAAGGAAGGAAGGAAGGAAGGAAGGAAGGAAGGGAGGAAAGAAAGAAGGAAGGAAGGAAGGAAGGAAGGAAGGAAGAAGGGGAAGATGAAGGAGGAGGAGGAGATAGTTGGGGAGGAGGAGGAGGAAGAGGAGAGGGAAAGAAGAAGAAGGAGGAGGAGAGGAGGAGGAGGAGGAAGAGAAGAAGAAGAAGAGGAGGAGGAGGAAGAGGAAGAGAGGAAAGGAACATAAAATAGGGTTCATAAAAAAAACTGGATGATTAAAGCCAGACCTGGGACCAGTTGTGTGATGCCCATGTTTCACATCATCCTATATAATAAAAGGCTAATATGCAAATTGACCGAGTGGTGGAACAACTGGAAGAAGAAGGAGGAGAAGCAGGAGAAGGAGGAGAAGTAGGAAAAGCATCCAGTTTGGAAAAGAAGTAAAACGAAATCTATTCATGTATCATGTGATCTTATACTTAGAAACATTTAAGGAATAAACAAGAATGTATTAGATTTAATAAGCAAGTTCACCAAACTTGCAGAACATGAAATCTATAAAATGACTCTATTGCATTTCAATACTTAAGCAATGAACAATCTACAAATCAACAATTCATCTCCAATAGCATCAAAGTGAATAAAATATTTAGAAATAAACTTAGCAAAACAGCATTATACTAGCACACTGAAAAATACAAAACATTGTTCACTGAAATTAAAGAAGAATAAATAAATGGAAAATATATCAACTGGAAGACTAATATTGTTATGGTTGCTATACTCTCCAAATTGTTCTACAGGATTCAATGCAGTATCACTAAAAGCTTTAGCTGCCTTATAGCAAAATTTGACGAGCTCATTTAAAAATGTATATGGACTTTTTAAATCCACACCCAGGGCATGTTCAGTGATTTTAGAGAGAGGAAGGGAGAGAGAGAGAGAGTGAAAGACAAACATTGATGTGATAGAAACATTGATCAGTTGCCTTGCCTACACACTTGGACCAGAGATTGAACCTGCAACCTTGGTATGTGCCCTGACTGGGAATCAAACCACAATCTTTTTAGTGTCTGGAATGATGCTCCAAACAACTGAGCCACCTGGCCAGGACTAGAATTTATATGAAATTTTAAAGGATTCAGATTATCTGAGAAATATCATGGGAACTGGAGAGAACAGATTTAGATAATATTGGAGGACACAGCCTTCCTGGTCTCTAAATTTACTACAAAGCTTCAGTAATCAAGTGTGGTACTGAGATACACACACACACACACACACACACACACACACACACCCTATATAATAAAAGTGTAATATGCAAATCGACCAAACTGTGGAATAGTCGGCCAGGAGCGGGGCTGGTGAACAGGTGGCACCAGGCTAGGCAAGGTGCGTGCCAGTGAGCAGAGGGAGGGTATGGCAATGGGGGAGGGGGAGCAGTGACCAGCGGCAGCAGAGGGGCGATGGATGGGGCCAGCACCATGCCCATCCAGTTGCCTTTCACAGAGGGAGGCTGGGCAGCAGTAGCAGCAGGGTGATGGGGTGGCCCTGTCCCCTGATTGGCCCAGTGGTGGCAGCAGCGCGGTCATGGGGGCAGTGCCATTCCCTGATTGCCTGCCTAGTTGCCTCCCCATGGGGAGCTGGCCTAAGCCATCAGTAGGACATCCCTTGAGGACTCCAGACTGTGAGAGGGTGCAGGCTTGGCTGAGGAACCCACCTCCGCCCTCCAGTGCATGAATTGTCATGCACCGGGCCTCTAATATATAAATGAATTGAGGAATTGAGTCCAGAAATAAATGCTTAAATTAGGTCAATTGATTTTCAGCAAAGTTGTAAAGAAGAATAAATGGTGCAAGTATGCTCTTTTCAACAGATGATGACAACAGATATCCACAAGCAAAAAGGTGAAGTTGAATTCTTCATACATATACAAAAATTAATACAAAATGGATCACAGTCCTAAATACAAGAGCTAAAACTTTTAAAACTCATGGAAGAAAGCAACAGTGTAAATTATTCTGATGCTGAATTATTCCAAAATCAAAATAACAAAAGAAAAATAATAGATAAATCAGAGATTTTTCAGAATTAACAACCTATGATTTAAATGATACCATCACTAATTTGAAAAAGACAACTCATAGAGTCAAGGAAATATTTGAAAAACATAAGGGACTACTGTTAACATGTTATAAAAAGCTCTTGCAACTCAACAATAAGAAAAAAATTCAATTTTAAGAAAGACTAAGTAAATAAATTTCTCTAAAGAACCTATAAATATGTCCAGTAAGCACAGTAAAAGGTGTTGAAAATGAAGAATAATTAGTGAAATGCAAATCAGCCCACAATAAGATACTACTTCACACCCCTAGGACTGCTCTAATAAAAAATGTAGACCATAACAATTTTGAGTACACTACTAAATTATAACACATACATTGTTAGTGGAAATGTAAAACAGTGCAGCCTCTTTGAATAACAATTTGGCATTTCCTCAAACATCTATACATAGAATTATCACATGTCCCAGCAATTCCACTTCTAGGTATGTGCCCAAGAGAACTGAAAAATCATATTTACACAACTTGTACCTCAATGTTCGTAGAAGCATTGTTAAAAAAACAACTAAAATTGGAAACAACTCAAATACCCTTCAACTAATAAATGGATACCCATGATTTATTCATACAGTGGAAAATTATTTAGCTATAAAAACAAATGAAGCACTAATACATGCTGCAAAATGTTCAAACCTTGAAAACATTATGTTGTTAAAAAGAGAGAAAAAATGCTACATATTTTATGATGCTAATTATGAAATGTCCAGGAATGACAAATTCAAAAAGTAGATTTGTTGTTGCCAAGTACATAGAAAAGGGGGAAATGGGAGTGACTCCTGATAGATATGTGGTTTCTTTCAAAAATGATAAAAATATGGTGGTGATTGTTGCAATACTTAGTAAATACAGCAGAAAACCATTCAACTGTACACTTTAAAAGGGTGAGTTTTGTGGGATGTGAAGATATATTTGAATAGTAAACACACTGTTTTTTCAATTTGGTATTTAGATGACATTACCTAGGGGAACTGATGTAGATGTAAAACAAAGAACCCCCAAACGTCCTTATCGCTGCCACTTAATAGTATCCTGTAAAAACAGGCCTGTGGAAATAGAGCTTCTCTTTGGAGACTTGTGAATGTTTCCAGAAGTTGATTTGCAATGCAGAGAACAGACTTTTTCATGAAGAACTCACCTGGTGTGCTGGGATGGAACAAGCTGACTAGTCTCAGTTTCATTCACATGCTAAAAATTTAATTTCTATCTGTTGGAATTTGTGCCCTGACTCTCTAGTATTAATGAAATAAATATTCATGACTGTAAAAAACTTACTATATTGTAAAAATATATATCCACTCTCCTAGAACTGAGTCATTCATACAAGTGGTCTTTTTTATATGCTATAAGCAGCTGTAAGTCAGAAAATAACTGAAAATACTTTTCTGAAAGTGGTCCATATTTGAGGAAAGAAAATAATTTGAGGGAATTTTTTAGAACTATACCTGTTTAGCTTAGCTTACCTGTAGGGGACGCCAAGAAGTAAATGCTCGTGGTATTATGGATAAACCTTGAAGTGAATTTTCTTCAAAAAAATCCCTTGTAATTACAACAGACACTTGTAACCTTAATACTGGAGGCAGCTAAAAAGTGATATAATTGTTAGTTAGCTATCTAGAATAATAAGAGCATAATATGCTAATTAGACCAGATAGCCGAACGACCTTCCAGATGTCATTTCGTACATTCTTCCAGATGAAGCCGTGGTGGTAGGGGCCAAGGCAGAGGCAGTTATGGGCAATCGGGCAGGCAGGCAGAGTGGTTAAGGACGATCAGGCAGGCAGGGGAGCAGTTATGGGAGATCAGGCAGGCAGGCAGAGTGCTTAGGGGCAATCAGGCAGGCAGGCAGGCAAGCAATTAGGAGCTAGCAGTCCTGGATTGTGAGAGGGATGTTCGACTGTGGGATTGGGCCTAAACCAGCAGTTGGATATCACCCAAGGTGTCTTGGATTTCGAGAGGGTGCAGGCCGGGCTGAGGGACCTACCCGCTCCGTGCACAAATTTCGTACACCAAGCCTCTAGTAGTGATATAAGACTCAAGTATAAATGACTGGTTATGTTTAATAATCCTAAAAAGAATTTATATATATATAGAACATCAAAGGCACTTTTTTTTTCTTCTGACAGTTAAACTACTTTTAACACAGTCTGGAAATTGGTTTACAGACTTTTCTTACAGCCAAAGACATGAGAACAGAGATTCTGGCCATGCGGCTGCCTCAAGCTGTAGCCCTTGTCCTGCCATCGATGATTAAAAAGGTTCCATAGAGAAAGAGTCAAGACTTTTCTGGTCTATGATATAAGTGAGTGTGGTTTAGAACAGTTTAAATGGGGAGAGACCCATATTTTTGGAAACCTGAGTCTTTTTTTTTTACTTTCTCGTTCTTTCCAGCTGGCCAGAACCCCTGCTTTTCTCCAAATCAGGTGCCTGTCTAGATGGAAGCCAACTTTTTAAGAATTAGATGGAAATAACACTTGTTATTTCATATTTTCAAATGTCAAATCTCCAATGAAAGGCAAGGGCAATTTAAGCCAAAAGTATGCATGAGTTGGCTTGAAATTGCCAGGAGGAGTTAAATAAATAGATATGTTTTTGTAAATCATATGGCAGAAGTGCCACCTCCAGCCTGAGTCACACGTGGTTTTCTTTAATAGAGGAGTCACTCTTATTATGCAGAAAATACTTCCCTGTAGCTAGTCACATCCATTTAGTGTTCACCAGCTTGCCAAAGCGAGTGTCTTTGAAAGCTTAAGTGTATTCATACGTTCATAAAAGTGACACACTCATTAGCAATTATTGAAGACCAAAGAGAGCTTTGCGTTTTTTCTTCAACATTTCAAAAATAACAATAAAAGGAATCTCATGAATAGCAACTAAAGTGTTTTTGTTTGTTTTTCTTTTTAAATCTAATCTTTATTGATCCTGTATCATATGCTGGTACTTTACATAGCCCAAGGGGCCAGAGGAATCAAATCAGGTCAGTTTTCAGACCACTTTCTGTTTGAACTTAAGCAGTTTATTTAACCCTGTTTGTCTCATTTTCTTATCTATAAAATTGCGATAGAATAACACAATTTATGGAGTTGTTTAGGATTAAATAAAGTTTTGTCTGTGAAACTTTTAGGGCAGAACTTTTGTACATCATTTGCAGGACGATACATGACATAGGAGGCACTCAACAAAACTACTACATAAAGATTACTTACTGTTGCCATTGTTGCAATTGATCCTCATGACAACCTTGTGAGTAGGCGGTTTTATTAACAATTTTAATCTGATGCAATTGAGAATTTGTTATTTCTCAAATTCATTCAGAGATCAGGTGAGCAGGTACACAAGCCAAGTCTCTCCTCACACAGTCAACAACTCTTCTCTCCAGCTTGTCAAACACCATTCAATACAAATATTATGAGTCCCAGGTATGTGTCAGGTCCTGTGCTTGGAACTAGGCAGGTAAGATAAATAAGTTATGATCCACCACCTAAAGAGTTTATTTTCTTCAGAGACAGTCATATGTGAAAATCATTTAAATAAAATACATTAAGGACTTTTAATTTAATTTTTAAATTACAGTTTACACTTAATGTTACATTAGTTTTAGCTGTACAGTATAGTGGTTAGCCAATCATATACTTTACAAAGTGTTGCCCCTGATATTTTCAAGTTATTACAATATTATTGACTATATTTCCTATGCTGTACTTTATATCTCCATGATTATTTCTGAAATTTCCCATCTGTAATTCTCAATCCCTTCACCTTTTTCATGCAGTCTCCCAAACCCCCTCTCCTCTGGCACCCATCGGTCCATTATCTGTATCTATGATTTTGTTTCTAGTTTGTTTACTTATGTTGTTCTTTAGATTGCACATGCAGGTGAAATCATGTGGTATTTGTCTTTCTCTGACTGATGTGTTTCACTGAGCATAATACCCTCTTGGTTCAACCATGCTGTTACAGATGGTAAGATTTTATTTTCTTAATGGCTGAGTAATACTGCATTGTATATATGTACCACGCTTTTTTATTCACTTGTCTATTGATGGGCACTTAGATCACTAACATAGCTTGACTATTGTACATGACACTGCAATGAACACAGGGGTACATATATTCTTTTGAATTAGTGTTTTCTGTTCCTATACATGTACTAGTGTCCCAATGCATGGATACATGTACATTGAAAGGAATTTAATTAGAATAAATATTTTAATATTGCTATTCACCCTTCTCTATAATAGAAGTGTCAGCCAAATTAACAATCGACAATGACAGATGAAAACACATGCGTGAGATTGGCGCCAGCAAGATTACATATATATTTGCTTAACTAGACCTACTTTCTGATTTACCTAAAATTTTTCCAGCCCAGTGAAGCACCCCAACTTCTCTTTCAGGTAATTGTCAGCAACACAGCAGTAAATATCAACACAAAGCAGATTATTATTATAGATCAGGCAGAGAGAATAAAAGATAAAATATTTAACTGCCTCAGTGTTTGACTATATTCTGTGCAGAAAGAAAACCTGAAGTCATTTTCAAGGTCCACCATTTCTTCTTTTCAGTTGGGTCAAGTTTCTAAGCTCTCTAAATCTCTGTTTTCTGACTAATGAGAAGAAAATAGGATTCTACCAAGTCTCCTTTCTACCTACTCCAGGATTTCTGTGAGGATCAAATGAGATGAGGCACGTGAAAATGCTTCACAGACATTTGGTTGAAGTGTAAAATGTTTGCACCTGGCTATAAAGCAAGTTGTGTTCCTGGGCTGAAGAAACTCCAAATAGGCTAGTCGCAAGGGAGAGGAAGCTGGGCATTGCTACGTGATATCATTACCCAGCATCCACAATGACTGTTTCTGGGCTGGGCTGGGCTGGGCTGTGCTGTGGGTCGCATTTAGCTCCATGGGGTCTCAGAGATGTTGGCTGTGATTTGGTGGGGTGTCACCTGGTGGTAATGGGGCCTGTATCCCACTTGGGGAAGCCATGTTGCTTCGTCAGCACCAGGTCTGCTGTGCTGTTTCTTTGTACATGGCCAGTACATGTCACAGCAGCTCCTGTGTTGAGCATCTGCCCCCTGGTTGTCAGTGTGCATCATAGTGACCAGTCGGACAGTCAGAGGGACACTTAGCATATTAGCCTTTTATATATGTAGATACCCAGAAGTAAATATGCTGGGTCATAAGGCAGTTACATTTTTAATTTTTGAGGAACCTCCATATGGTTTTCCACTGTGGCTTCATCAATCTAAACTCCCACCAACAGTGAAAACTAAAAACTAAAAAAAAAACACACACAAAAACACAACAAACTCAGAAATCTTTCACAAACCTGAGTAAAGCATGCATTATTATTTAGTGTGGTACATTAAAGACATGATTATGTATAATAGCTTTCCACCATCATTTTAACAGAACATTACTTTAATTAGCTTAACAAAATCCTGTCCATTGAAAAATGTTGTGTCAGTTAGTCTGGTGACAGTTCATTTTTTCTGATTATACACATAATAATATTTTATTGATTACGTGAAATGTAGTTTTGTCCATGTGATAACATGGCAAGAAATCTTTCATAAGTACACTGAATATATTACCTTTAGTACTGTATTAAGATCACAACTCTGAGTTTCTTATAAAGTTTTAAAACTTTTCCTTATAGTTGGAAAATAAATAATAAAAATGTTATCCATATTCAGTGGCAAAAAATATTTATGTTATTAAATTTAAGGGAGTAGCATGTCTACCAAGATATAGAGTAATCAAATTATTCTTATTTCATATTTACTCTAGAACCTCATACCATGTTTTAATGGAAATGTGTTGAAGCCTTCGGAGTGAATCAGCCCTAACAAATAGCGCCAGGTTTCCCTTGGTCAAATTTAGTTCTCTTGGTGATGACTAAACTTGTGTTTCTCATCTAAGCTCTACTTCTCAAAGACCTAGTCCTGGATTGATATAATGATTGTCTTTGACAATGCAAAATCTTATAATAATTAAATTATTAAAATAAATTATATAATTATAATCATACTAACGGCCCAATTCATGAAATTCGTGCAAAAGTAGGCCTTCCATCCTCCAGCTGCCAGCACCAACTTCCCTCTGGCACCCGGGACCCGGGCTTTCCTTGCAGCCTTGACTTCGCCCGGAAGGTTCTGTTATCTGATCTAATTAGCATATTATGCTTTTATTATTATAGATTAATTATATGAATGTCCTTTTTGTAGATTATGAAATTAGTGTATTATGAATGTTTGGTGCTTTTTCTCACTGTCTCTCATTAGCATATCTCTTCTGTATTATATTTTCTGTCCTCTCAATTTTTGGACACATCTCAAATGTTACTGTATTTACATTTTGAACTGAGCAGTCAACTTGTGCAGTGGTAATAAGTTTCACTCTGAATTCACATGGCACAGGCCCTATGAATAATGGAAAATATTTATAAAGCTCATTCATTTTTTTAGTTATATTTATGTCACACAAGAATAATTAGATCTTTGAAAACATCTTTTTTTCAGTAGTCTATGTTCAGGCTCAATAATCTGTATCGACCATGGTCAAACCACATGCAGATTCTTAAATTCTTAAACAAATTTGTTCCAACATTTTTTAATGACTGAAAGTAAACTGATGCTTTTAATTTTAGTAGATAATTATCTCATACAGAATATCTTATGTTCACCATCTGCTCTCCTATCTTAAAAAGAAATAATTCATTGGCCTACAACATTATACAATTAGTTGTGTCTTCTTTATAGAAAAAATGTCCATATGAACATTCTTCAACTTTCTTCTCCAATTTTTAAAAAGATTTAGTTCAGCTTTAGCCGGTCTGCCTCAGTGGCTAGAGCGTCAGCCTGTAGACTGAAGGGTCCCAGGTTTGATTCCAGAAAAGGGCACATGCCCTGAGTTGTGGGCTGAATTCTCAGTAGGGGGAGCGCAGGAGGCAGCCGATCAATAACTCTTTCTCGTTATTGATGTTTCTATCTCTCTCTCCTTCTCCCTTCCTCTCTGAAATCAATAATAATATATTTTTAAAAATAAAAAATATCTACTTCAGTTGTGATTTTTGTTACCACAATTACAAATAAATTTCTATCCCCAAATTCTTATTAATGAAAGATCCATTTACTAGTAACCTGATCCAGTTCTTAATTCTCATCGATCTTCATCATTTAACTCAGATGATTATTTTCTTCTTCCTAAGAGCATTTCTCTGACTCTCATCCCACCCTGCCTTTCTAGGAGCTGTCCGGGCTCCTTAGCCAGTTTTGCTGCTTCCTTCTCACTTCATCACTGTGGTAAGTGTAACTCACGTCTCAATCTCTGCCAACATTTCTTTTCTACGTACTTTCTCCTTAGAAGTTCTCATCAAGTCCCATGCCTTTAAATACTGTCTTCATATTGGTGACCACCTAAGTTTATCCCAACTGGTAGCTAGTCTAAACACCCAGTTCATACAGCCAAGAGTTAACTCCGGTATCTTGTTTTTTGTTTTTTCTTTCTTTATTGATTAAGGTATTACATATGTGTCCTTATCTCCCAATTGCACCCCCACCCCCACTCGTGCCCTCACCCCCCTGGTGTCTGTGTCCATTGGTTAGGCTGATATGCATGCATACAAGTCCTTTGGTTGATCTCTCCCCCTTATCCCCACCCTCCCTACCTTCCTTCTGAGGTTTGAGGGTCTGAATCTGTTTTTGTTCATTAGTTTATGTTGATAATTATATCCCACATGAGTGAGATCATGTGATATTTAACTTTCTCTGACTGGCTTTTTCCTTGTTTTTGTGATGGGATAGAGGTGGCAGAAGACGGATGAATACAAATATTGATAAAATGTGTTACCTAGTGCACGAGGGTTTCTTTTTCTCCACATCCTCTCCAGCACTTGTCATTTGTTGATTTGTTAATGATAGCCATTTTGACAGGTGTGAGATGGTACCTCATTGTCATTTTGATTTGCATCTCTCGGATGGTTAGTGACTTTGAGCATGTTTTCCTATGTCTCTTGGCCTTCCTTATGTCCTCTTTAGAAAGGTATCTATTAGGTCCATTGCCCATTTTTGATTGAGTTGTTTATTTTCCTTTTGTAATCTATCTTCTTGGATATCTAAAATGCATTTCAAATTTGACATGTTCAAAAACAAACATTTGTTTACCCTCATCATATATGATCTCTTGAGTTTTGCCCATATTAATAAATCACAATATAATTCCTCCAATTGTCTATGACAAAATCCCAAAGACACATTATTATCTAATATCATTATCTCAAACACTACACATAATCCATGTGCAAAAGCTATCATGTCTTTATTCTATACACATCTCTAATCAACATTTATTTATTCATTTTTTATTTATTTATTTGATTTTAGAGAGAGAGGCAAAGGGTGGGAGAGAGAGGGAGAGAGAGAAACATAGATGTGAGAGAGAAACATCAATCTGTTACCTCCTATGCCTGCCCTTAGTGGGGATTGAAGCCAAACCTGGATATGTGTTCTGAGGAGAAATCAAAACCTGTGACCCTTCCATAGGTCACTGATCCAACCAACGTAGCCACACCAATCCAGGCAACCACTATTTAATTCTCCACCACTATCATCCAAATACCAACTCATTTAGAATCTTACTTGAATAATTGCTGTTTCTCTGTTGCTACCACTTCCATCTCTAACCTACAAGTCTCTATCTGACATTGAAAGCAAATACAGTTGACCCCTGAACAACAGGGTTTTGAACTGCATGGTTATTCTTATAGGAATATTATTTCCCAATAAATACAGTAGACCCTCTGTATCTGCAGATTGCAGATTGGCAGATTCAACAGTCTTTTTGGTGAATGATAGACTGTAATTAAGCTTTGGGGAGTCAAGAGTTACACACAGATTTTTGACTGAGTAGGGATTGAGTCCCTAACTCCGAAGTTGTTCAATGGTCAACTGTATATATAAATATGTAGGAGTAAGTACTTCTCCATTGCATAACATATGATTGCATTTCACCTTTAATTCAAAGTAATACCTAAAATCCAGCATCCTTAATATGGCTTTAATGGTGCTGCATAATCTGACCTAACACTTCCCTTATGCAGTTCCCTATTCTTCTGCTTCAGTCACATTAGACTTCTTGCTCCACACTCTAGGTTTAAAATGGTTTCCTCCCAGTTAATTATCTAGTCTAGACTCTTGTTTAATTCATTCATCTCAAAAATCACAACAGGTATTCCATACCTACTTTGTGTAAAAGAGCAAATGCAAATCACTACATTTACACTTGAAAATATTATAATACTGTGTGTCAACTGTACTTGAATAATAATAATTAGAGAGCAACCAAAGGACTTGTGTGCATAACAAATGGACACAGACACTGGGGCAGTGGGGGTTTGCCTGGGGTGGGAATGGCTAGGGGGGGGGGGTCAAGCGGGGGGAAAAGGAGACATATGTAAAACTTTAGACAATAAATAAATTTTAAAAAATAAAACAAAGTAAATGCCACCAAGTGTTGACTACTTATCATTGCCTGTCTCCCAAGAATTATTTTACTGGAGTTATTTCAAATTTTGAACTTTTTTTCCCCTAGCTAAACTTCTCTTGTGAAAAGCAATTGACCTATAGAGTGAAAACAGGTTTTATTTTTAGTGTAAAAAAAGCATTAATTGTTCAGGGTTAGAAAACTTGGACTGAATAGTGCGTCTCATGATATCATGTGAAGTAGAAGAGCTCCTAAGGGTGAGAGCCAACTTAACTTCTTCCCATTCTCTGAGATAATTGACATAGGGTATGTAATGGAAGAAAGCACTGAACAAATATCATTATTTCTCCCTAGGATAGCTCAAATCCATATCCTGCTATTATTATAGTTTGAGTTACGAAATGACATTTCACAACACCAAAGTTCTTTATGCAATTGAAAAGGTAACTGAGTTGTATCATTGATATTCTTCATAGTTAAATCTTTAACTTTATTACATTAATTTAAAAAATAGTAATGTGCCATGTTATGTCTTGAATTGATGGAATGGAAGTTCATGCTAGCATTCAAAAATCAAGGCCAACAGAGAATAATTACATGGAGGAAGAGATAAAGGAGGGTCATATTAGGCTCACTCAACAGTATTCCACTCAAGCATGATCCACTTCCCCTCAGGCATGGTTATAAAGAAGGTTCCTTCTGAGTTGATATCTACTCATCACTTATTATATCTATATAGAGAGACACTTAATGGTTTTACATACCCCTTGCTGAGCTCAGAATCATATGCCCCCTCAATCAAATGATACAGATAATTAATATTTCTAATAAAGACTCAAGCTTGACAAATTTTAAAGAATTGATTTAAATTTGTTTGCAGGATGTTTAAAATTCCCAAAGTTTTAAGGCAAGCTAGACTTGGCCTTGATTTTATACTATTACATGTATTTTAACAAACTGATTCAGGGTTAATTCATCTTTGAAATCAGATTATAGATCTTTAACAGAGTTTAACATTCTATTTTCTAATCTATGAAATGGAAGTATTTTATTAATAGAATGCAGTTTAATAATCAATAGAGCAAAATACAAAAAGTGAGTTTTGTAGCTATTATTTCACACATTGAAAATATTGTTTTATATCGTAGAGTTAGATAAAAAACAATTACATAACACTGAGTTTAATTAGTTCTTATTAATGTGTGTTTCTGGAAAAATAAGGATACAAATAGAAGATAATCCTTAAATTACTTAGAATGCAATACGTCTTTTAAGAAGAGATAGTGTGCAAATTAAAAGTTTTGGGACTAGCTTTCTTACATTTCATGAAATATAAGAACACATCTTTCAATGTGGGGTGGAAGGATTTCAAGTAAATCATAGAAACATAAAGCATTCATTGGATAATTCAATAACAATTAAAATTTTTAACATTGAAGAATTCCTACAGTATATCAATGAGTTTAACTTTGCTTAAATCAGATTTTCCAAAAAAATTTGTTACAGTACTAGAGACCTGGTGCACGAAATTCATGCACTGGGGTGGGGGTAGGGTTTGTGTCCCTCAGCCCAGCCTGCACCCTCTCCAATCTGGGATCCCTCTCACAATCCAGGACTGCTGGCTCCCAACCATTAGCCTGCCTGCCTGCCTGATTGCCCTAACTGCTTCTGCCTGCCAGCCTGATCACCCCCTCTCCTGCAGGTCCGGTCACTCCCAACTGCCCTCCCCTGCTGGCCTGGTTACCCACAACTGCCCTCCCCTGCCAGCCATCTTGTGGTGGCCATCTTGTTGCCACATGGGGGCAGCCATATTTGACTGCATGGGGGTGGCCATCCTGTGCGAGGGCATGATGGTCAATTTGCATATTATCTCTTTATTATATAGGATATATTCAAAGAACATCTATTTTTACTATGTACAATATATCTCTTTAGCAAGACATACTTTCGTAAAGAGAAGTAAAGCTATAATTGTTTCTTTGATTTCTTCTAAATATTTTAACTATGGTAATTATGGCAGAAACTTTTACTTCCTTTTATTGAGATGGGAGAAAACAAAAACAAATTTTTCAGGATTTTTTTTTACCTTTTTATAACACATAAAGAAAGATTTGTTTCATTATATTCCTAAAATTGTTTTTAATCATATTTCTGTTGAGTTGCTTCATTCTTACCTATGGACTTTGCAATAAAACATATGATGTAAATTAGAAGCACAATATCAAGCTATTTTATCAACCCCTGCATTAAAATTGTGTTAATAATTTAAAGTCACAGTTAGTGGCTTTATATTGTTTTTATAGGTGGGCTGCTTTTTAATTTTGGATTTATAAAAATAAATCAAATACAGAATGAACAGTTGGGGCAAGCTTCAAATAAAATATGCAATCTTTTTTCAGCCTATTCTATTTTTATATTATCCTAAATTCTTCTGGTAATTCCACATCTCATCAGTTTGCATTGCTAATTATTGCATCATATTTTGAATACCCAGTTTGTGGTTTTTGTTTTATTGTTCTTTCATTTATTTCTTTGCTTATTTATTAATACAATATGAAGAAGCTGTCTAAGCTATTATTAAAGAAAAAATAGATCATAAAAAATAAACACATTTATTCTTTCTTTCAAAAAGTGTATGCAAGATGTTTTTAAGTTCTTACTAAATATGTTTGTAATGTGCACCTTTGGGGTTCCATTGTGACAATATTAACTATTCTGGCCATATGGTCATTACACATGTATTAAGAAGAGCAGCCCTAGCTGGTTTGGCTCAGTGGATAGAGCGTCAGCCTGTGAACAACCAAAGGGTCCTGGTTTGATTCTGGCCAAGGGCAGATGCCTAGGTTGCGGGCTTGATCCCCAGGAGGCAGCCAATCAATGACAGTGATCAATGATTCTCTCTCATCACTGATATTTCTATCTCTATTATGTCTCTCTCCCTCTCTCTCTCTCTATCTCTCTCTCCCTTTCCTCTCTGAAATATATATATACACAGATATAGGGCTTTTGATTATAAAGAATAGTGAAAGTGGATGGAAGTGGAGAGTGGCCTGAGAACTACTAGCAGAACTTCAGTTTGGGGTGAGATTTCCTGGGCAGTTCAATGGTTTGAAGAAGGTTAACCTGCCATTAGACAGCGCCCATGTCGTGTTATTCTGTAAAATGAATGTAAACATGAGGAGTCCCAGTACATGCCTTCCTCTAGAATTGTAAGAACAGTGATAACAGGGACCATTGATCAGCTTCTCAATCTTGCACTCAGAATTGTGTCATTGGATACCTACTGGAATGGGAAGAAACCTGTATCAATAAATCGATGTCATTCTATGACATATTTGTGCATCTTGGGCTAGACAGATTGGACACTACCATCACTTGATATTTTTTCATTTGATTCATTCTTTTTAACATATTTCATTCTTTAATTATAGTTTACATTCAAATCACTTGATATTTTTAAGTTTTAAATCTCAGCTCCACAAATGTTTAGGCTGATATTATCTTATTACTGTGTGACAAGAAATTAAAATTCATGTATGCTTTGTTTCATTTTAACATTTTAATTTCATACTTTACTGTATAAATTACTATATTATGACCTTTACTGAATGCAGGTAAGGTCAAAGGGCAGAGAAGCTTTTGTGCTCTAAAAACAAGTAGATAGGACAAATATAATTATTTCAGATTGTTGACCTTTCAAAAAATTCAGTCCTGAATTTTAAGTTAAAAATAAAGTTGTCAGAATTGGCCAGTTATGTTGATGCCTATAGACTCATGGGACAAAACACCTGCAAAAGTGTACTCCTGAGTTCTAACAAAATGAGCAGCCATTTAGACATTTTTCCTAGATTTCTTGGTTGGATAAACCTGGTGTTGAATGAAAATGTGAGGAAAGAATCAGAAATAAAAAAAATGGCAAAATCATTCAATAACTTCAAAAGAAAATAAATTAGAAAAGTTTGCTTTTAGAAATGACTTAAAATGCAGTTTAGCATTGAGTGACTAACAGCAACTGATAGGAAGGAAATGCTGAGAAACAGCATAGTGCACTGGGGAGAAGGGGTGCGGGTGTAGTAGTTGCTGGTGGCAATCACGAAAATAAGTTCTTTTTTTTTTTAATCCTCACTCTAGGATAGTTTTTCCATTGATTTTTAGAGAGAGTGGAAGGGAGAGGGAGAGACATAGAGAAACACAGATGTGAAAGAGACACAGAGATTGGTTGCCTCCTGCATGCCCCCGACCAGGGTTGGGAGCCTGCAACCTCGGTATGTGCCCTTGACTGAAATTGAACCCAGGAACCTTTAATCTTCAGATTGATGCTCTATCCACTGAGCAAAACCAGCTAGGGCTAAAGACAAATTATTTAATTTAAATATTTAGACTATTTTAAAACTCTGATCTGTGATTATTGCTTCATAACTTTCCTCTCCTTGTTTTTTTTCCAAGCATTAGTCATAGCCTATCTCATCACAGTGGAAATGATTTTATAATTATTTTACTTGAAAGTAAACCTTAATTGTTTTATTAAAATCTTCATAGTATATAAAGTTTATCTTCATATTCCATCTAAAGAAAATTCCTGTTAGCATTCACTTTACCAATTAATTTAAATTTTGATATTTTAGATCTATAAATTTAAAATAGGATTAATATGTATAATGCTTCTTTCATGTGAAATTTCTTATCTATTATTTATTTATTTTAAATATGTTTTTATTGATTTCTGAGAGGAAGGGAGAAGGAGACAGAGATAGAAACATCAATGATGAGGGAGAATCATTGATGGGCTGCCTCCTGCAGGCCCCCACTGGGAATCGAGCCCACACCCCGGGCATGTGCTCTTGACTGGAATCATACCTGGGACCCTTCAGTCTGAAGGCTGATGCTCTATCCACTGAGCCAAACCAGCCAGGGCTTATCTATTTTTACATGTCAAATCAAACTGATTTCTAGCAATTTTTCATTTTATGAATACAAATGTATTTGATCCATTTGGTTGTATTAAAATTTTCTGCTTCATAAACATTGGTGCAATTAATATGTTATAGAAGCATGTCAGGGAGTTATTAAGTTCTTTCTTTGAGATGAATTCCCAGAAGTAGAATTGCTGGGTCAATGGTTATGCATATTTTACATAACTATGCATGTTTACCAAGTGCCTTCTAGAAATTTTATACCAGATTCTGTCTTGCAGTCTGTTAGATTATGTTTCTTAATACCTCTTCAACAATGGAAGTTTTTCATATATATATTTAAAATTGTTCATCTTTCATGATTATTTCTCAATATTTTGTAAGAATTTTGTGTATGATGGGCATGAATCTAATTTACCACATATTGCCAAAAAATGTATAATAGCTAAGATCTGCAAACAGTTCAAGTGCTTATCAGTAAATGAGTGGATAAAGAAGCAGTGGAATATTTAAGCCATGGAATACTATGCAGCTATAAAAAAGAAGGATCTCACACTTTGAGCCAGCATGGAAGAATGTGGAGAATATTATGCTAAATGAAATAAGCCAGTCAGAGAAAGCCAAATATCACATGATCTTACACATATGTAGAATCTAAAGAACAAAATAAACTAATTAACAAAATAGATCCAGAGACATAGAAACATGACAGACTGATGAATCTCAGAGGGAAGGCAGAGGAGGGTGGGTAGGTGGGAAGAGATTAACCAAAGAATTTACATGCATATATGTATAACCCATGGGCATAGATAATAATGTGGTGAAGGCCTGGGGTGGGGTGAGGGAGTGGGCTAGAAGGGGTCAATGGGGCAAAAAATGGTACATTTGTATTATTTTCAACAATAAAGATACTTTTTTAAAAAAATTCCTTTGTTCTGCTTGTCTTTGTTTTATTTTAATTATTTATTCTGTTCAGAATCTCTAATTTTTACATCATTAAATTATCAACCTGATATGATGATCTTATTGGTATTATTTTTAAAATGAATTTCCTGCTTGGCCAGTGTGTCTCAGTGGTTGAGAGTCTATGTATGACCCAGGAGGTCACAGTTCAATTCCTGGTCAGGGCACATGCCCAGAATGAGGGCTTGATCCCTAGTAAGGGGCATGCAGGAAGCAGCCAATCAATGATTCTCTCTAATCATTGATGTTTCTATCTCTCTCTCACCCTCTGTGTGTTTAATAAAAAAAAAGCTTTCCTGGTTTTCTAAATTAGATAAACAAAGCCATACAGTTTGATATTAAAAAACACAACAATCCTACCCTATATAATAAAAGGCTAATATGCAAATTGGCTGAACGGCAGAACGACCAGTTGCTATGATGCGCACTGACCACCAGGGGACAGACACTCAATGCAGTAGCTGCCCCCTGGTGGTCAATGCACTCCTACAGGGGGAGCGCCACTCAGCCAGAAGCCTGGCTCATGACTGGCAAGTGCAGCAGCGGTGGCAAGAGCCTCCCCTGCCTCCGCAGCAGTGCTATGGATGCCAGGTCTGACTGACAGCTTAGGCCTGCTCCCCAGGGAGGGTGGGCCTAAGCCATCAGTTGGACATCCCCCAAGGGCTCCTGGACTGTGAGAGGGCGCAGGCCAGGCTGAGGGACACACCCCACCCACCCCCGCGAGTGTGTGAATTTTGTGCACTGGGCCTCTAATTATTTATATAACAGAAAGCATCATGAGTAAATAAAAAGTTGTGATATAGGCCCTAACCGGTTTGGCTCAGTGGCTAGAGCGTCAGCCTGTGGACTGAAAGGCCCCAGGTTCGATTCCGGTCAAGGGCATGTACCTTGGTTGCAGGCACATCCCTAGTAGGAGGTGTGCAGGAGGCAGCTGATGGATGTTTCTCTCTCATTGATGTTTCTAACTCTCTATCTCTCTCCCTTTCTCTCTGTAAAAAAACAATAAAATATATTTTTTAAAAAAGACACATTGACTTCATTCAAATGATTTTCTCATAAGTGTTCTAGAGAGAGTGCTCTAGATCATGATAACCTTTATTAATATGTCATTATTCATCTGATTATAAAAAATATTGGTATTATTTAGCGTTGGCAAAGAAGTACTTGATCAATAGTCTGTATCATATTTAATGTAAGGTTAAATTAAAATAAAGAAGAATAAAATAATTTGATTACACTTATCAAAATTGAAACTATATAAATTTGACTCAAATAAGCAACTTCTAGCTATTTTTCCAGAAAAAATATAGTTGCACATTTGCATGACTACATGGATTTATTCATTTTAGCATTAGTATGATAGGAAATATATACAGAGAAGAATAGGAGAGCGAGAGAGACTTAGCTCTCCGTATTTATTAATTTTGGTTGCCAATGACAGAACCTAACTCAAACAAAATTAAGATAAAATGTATATATTCTACATGGAGTGGCTATTCAGAGATAGTCCTGGCATTAGTCAGAAAGAGATTCAGCAATATACTCAAGTCATACTATCACTTTCTCTCTCTCTTATGAATACTTTATTTGTGTTGGTTCTAGGTTGACTCTTTCTGGTGACAACATACTTGCCATTTATTTCAGGCTCAGTTTTCAACCCAGTAGAAATGTTAATCTTTTAAGTAACAATCAAAGAACAGAACAACTCTGAATTGTGTTGCACTGTACGAAACCAAATCATTTGCTTACCCCTAAACCAGACACTGTGCCTGGGTACATTAAAATACCTATTTAACTAGGCTCGAGTCACATGACCACCTTTGGGGCTAGGGCAAATGCTGGCCCATCCAATCCACTTAGACTGAGGTGATAGCTCAGAAATATTAAATAATAGGAGGAATAGATGCTGGAAGCCCAATGACACATACATTATAATGAATTACGTTAGGTGACAAAAATTTAATTTACAGAATGATATAATTATATATTGTTTTTAAATGTAAACAATAAGTAAAGATTTCCTTAAAATATACACGTGTTAAAATAGATACAATAAATGTTTAAGTGTACACATATCTGTGAATGTTGGCTACCTATGGGGAAGGGATATAATTTGAGTGAGGTCTTTTTGTGTTAATATATTTCTGATTGTGTAAATTTTTAAAAGTTAAGCAATAACACTATTGAAATTTTATTTTTTAACTACAAGGCTTTTATATACTTACATATATGATAATTTATGCATATATAAAATCAGACTATTTTTAAACATATTGCATATCATACTATATTTGTACACATTACATAAATATATACACAAATATTAAACTGTATCTTGCGTTCATTATTTTATTTTATATTAAAATACTCCATTTCCATATTCATACTATGAAATAATACCTATATTCTTCAACTACTTCTAAAATTTGTGGTGTTTCATTGAAAACTTTAATTCATATACAAATTATATACGACATTGGGATGGTTAAATTTTAGGACTAGACAGGGCAAAAATATAACTGAGTTTCTCTTCTTTCTAAAATGGTTCTGAGAATAATGACATTGGTATTTGTGGTTCCCTGTGGTCAATGGGTTACAAACATGGGCCTTAGTGAATCAGATTGAATTAATCTTTTGACCATGCTCAATTAGACTTCACACATATGAGTATTTCCAATGTTAGAAGTTATTGACATTCTTGTGAATTAGTGTGTTGCCTACCCATTAATGTGATAGCTATAATAGGCTATTCTAAAACACCCATTGAACTTCCATTCAGTCTGATTGAAATTGAGATTATAGTTAAGATCCATTGACTTGTTCTCAGTGTAACTTTTATTTAATACAGTAAAGCAAGATCTTAGTATAATTCTTGTTCAAATAGGATTAGGTGGTATTAGTCCCCACTTCCTAGGATGGAGCCTCCTAATCCTAGGAATTTCCCATTCTGAGGGAATGTGTTTGTTATTTATGGTGAGCCTCTTAGACCACACTTGAATTTATGCTAATGAGGTGGGGGCCTAGATTGATTTTGAATGGGGGCTGGCCATAATAAAAAGGCTGGCCAAGTGATGGTAGGGATTTTGAGTAAAGTGACATCAATACAATCTGTTGCTAAGAAATGAGGGCTGAAGTTTCAGTTCAATCACATGCCCCATGATTTGATGAATCATGCCTATATAATAAAACCCAATAAAAACTATGGACACCCAAAGCCCAAGTATGCTTCCCGGTTAGTCATCTAAATTGATACACCAGGAGGGCATCCTGGTTCCTCATCGTGAGGATTCCTCTTGATTCCAAGGGCAAGTACACAGAAGGTCCGAATTTGGGGCCTTCTCAGACCTTGTGCTCTGGGCCTCTAAAAATGGCTTTTCCTGAGTTTTGTGCTTTATACAAAAAATAATACTATAATCATACCTATAGTCTTTCCTAAGTTCTGTGAGTCATTTTGATTAATTATCAAACTTGAGTGAGTAGTTGGAACTCCCAAGTCTGTAGCCAGTTAATAAAAAAGGGTAACTGTGAGGAGATAGATGTGTTCATTAAATTGATTGTGGGAATTATTTCACAATGCATGCATACATCTAATTATCATGTGTACCCTTTAAGAATATTACAATTTTTGTCCACTATAAAGCTGAAAAAATAAAGGAGAAAATGGGAAATGGAGCAGTAATATGTTTTAGAAGCATACTTGGATATTCACTAAGTGTTAATGGTTGTCTTTTGGGACTAAAGTTGCTAAAAACTAGGAAATTTTAAATTAGTTTAAACCTTTATGTCATCTTGCAATTTATACAATTTCATGTATTTTCACAATATGGAAACAGCTGATTCTGCTCTAGTTCATTGTTCTGCCTCACATTGTGCATCCACCTTAATGAACATATCATTGACAATATTGTTTTCTGTAGAATTATCTTGATGCAATTTGATGGCGCTCTTGTCCAGGATCTACCCATTATTAAATTATAATAATTTGATGATACTTTAATAATCAAATTTTTAATTTGGCAAGCTTTATTTATAGGTTATCAGGTTTAAAATTAAGTACCTCTAAACGTGTTTTCTCTCTGGATTGCTTCCAGAAACCAAGGGAAATATATTCTCAGTCCAATTTATACAGCTACCTTCCAGAAGTGGTAGATCAACACATAAGCATGGACCTATTTTTATTTAGAGTTCTTTTGAGGGAGGCAACTGTAATGAATTTGTGATTTTAAAAAACCTTTACTGATATACATATATTTGTTAGAAAGGGCCAGTTGACTTAACCTCCTGACAAAACCAAACAGGACCAGTTTGTAACATAAAGTTAATTTATCGAATTATAATGAAGATCTAAAAGAAAAATTAGGGGGTAAAGTTTCTGGTTAAATAAAAACGGGGACCAGAACAAACTTGGAAAACATCATAGTAGTAAGAAAAGGCAAGGTTTGATGAAGGAAAGAAATCATATGCCTGGAATAGTTCCAAACATAAAAGATATGCATACTAGCTTAAAGCATTAGAGCAAACAAATTATGAAAAATGTATACTGCAAAGATTAAGCCACTCATCAAAATTGTTTATCTATTCATCCCAGTACATTTCCTTGAATTTCTTTTATTTACTACTTTTATCAACTATATTTGCACAACAAAAATAGTGTACTTGTAATTTTTTCTCTACTATCTCTAGAATTACTTTCTTTATATTCTTACAAAGACTAAAGAGTCCATCAAAATTTTATAGTGACTAGATAATGTAGTATTTTCTTTGTTAGCCCTATTGCAACTTACAAAAATGATATGCATATTTTAAATTTGTGAGGTTAGCCTCAATAGAAATTATAAAAATGTGTTGTTTACTTATAAATTAATTAAATCATGTTATGATATTTTTGGATTTTAGTATCATAGGACATTTTCTTAATGTCCTTTCATTTTAAAATTATTTTTTTTACTTTGCCATTAAATTTTAATAGCTTCTCTTCTGAATTCAGCAGTATACTCCTTTTATTTTGATAAATGTTAAAGTGGAAATGATTCACTTATTTTACTTGCTTCAGACTATTTAACATAACTCTTAGAGAATGATGGTTAGAATAAAATGAAAGATTTGTAGTTAATCCCAATCAAGTCTGACCAAGCCATGCTAATTTATCTGTTTCTCAGTGTGGCTACAGAAAATGAAGTGTTTGATCAACTTGGAGAAGCTAGTGAGTTAACAATTGATATTATCTAAAAAAAGAATTTCAAATTAACATATCTACAGTAGGCCCCTAAAATTCTTCTAGAATGTGTACTATGAAGGGTCAGCTGACTTGAAGCATTTATGTTTTTGTTTTTCTGCCAAGTATAATGGGAGGGATATCCCAATGCTTAATCCTAGCTTTCTCTATAACTCTCAAAGATGTAGTATATGCTAAATGCTTTTTAAATTGTAAATATCAAGGTATTAGAATTACAAAAAAGAAATGAACCTTCCCTGGCTCAATATCTCATCTGGTTAGAGCATCATCCCCAATATGCTAAGGTTGTGGGTTCAATCCCTGGTCAGGCACAAAACTTCCTGCAAGAGTAGGCCTTCCTTCCCCCAGCTGCCTGCACTGGCTTCCCTCTGGCACCTGGGACCTGGGCTTCCCTCCTCGGGCTGCTGGCAGGCACCCAGGACCTGAACTTGCTTCCCCCGGGCTGCCCATAGGCACCCAGGACCTGGGCTGGCTTCCCTCCAGCCCCAGCTTCATCAGGAAGGACTTCTGGGATGACGTCCAGAAGACATCCGGTCTAATTAGCATAGTTCCCTTTTATTATTATAGATATCTTCTTAAATGTCAGTTTGGGCCATATTTAGAGTTTGTTTTTTTTTATTTATTTTAGAAAGATACCATCATGCTGCAGAGAAATGGACCGAATATTTAAAAGTAACATAACATCTTAAATTATTTACTACAATGAAATATTAAAATGTAGACTTGATGGTTATCACTTGAAATGCAATAACTATTCTTAGTATTGATCACATTCACAATGTGGTATATAACATAATAGTTCTTTTTTTATATCCTCAACTAAGCAATACAAGAAAAATCATGACATTCTAATATGTATAGAGTTATAATTAATGGCATCATCAAAATCAGAAATTTTCTTAAACTTATTGGATAGATTTCATTAAAAAGTAACTTTAACAGTGTGCATTGTGAAACATGACAGTATATAGCTCATGAAGTAAAAAAGAAAAAATGTATTGTTTTATTTCACTAGGAAGATAGAATTAGAAAACCAATATTTTAATTTTGTGGCACGACTCCATGTGTATAAAAATGTATTTGGTAATCATTGTAATATAATAAGTTCCCAATGATATATACAGTAAGACATGCAGTAAAATAATAAAAGCAATTCCTGTTTTAAATGACTACTGCACAAAGTTTATATATATTTTGTTGGAGGGAATTGCCCTCCAACAAAAGGATTTCACCTGACAGCCAATTTTCTTAATAGAGTTGTCAGCATTTGCAAGTTGGGATATTTTGCAGAAATGCATGAAATTCTAAACTCTTATTGAACAATTTGAAGATCAGGAAAAATGGGCCCAAATTCTCTCACACAAAAAGTCATTTAAAGTACCGAAGTGGAATAACAGTGTCCCCACTTACAAGGAGTACATTCTTCTTGTCACATTCCAAGTCATACCCAACTCTATCCACACTGTGAAGCTAGGTGTCAATCGCCATTTATTATCTGTTTGTTCTGCACTGCTTTGCTTCATCCCCACTGGCCTGGCCTTGTGGGCACACGTGTCTTTGATCCACAAAGCACTAGGTGAGGGTGTAATAGCAACCATAACCCGGGAGACTGCAAGGGTACACTGGCTCTGGTTACAAAATCCTTATCAGAAAGTATTTTCAAGATAAGATATAAAAGTTAGCCAGTGAGAGAGATTTAAGCTTTTGGAAGTAAGTAAAGCACAAGCACAATCCCTGGTGATCTAGTGAAGAATGAAGCCGAAGGTTTCAGAGATGCCCCAAGCTGTGCATGAAAGGCTCTGAGTGACCAGGAGGACCTCATTGTTCAAGGGCTGTCAATGAGGGCCTTCAGAATCTTCCTCATCAATTTACTTTTAAACAGTTCCTTCTTTCTTGCCTCAGTATGAAGTGTCAAATCTGGTATTTTTAGAACTTTTTTCTTTCCTTGAATGGTTCCCCAACAGGCTTTTTTGAAAAAAAAAAAAATAGTACATTTAGAAGTTTTATGTAATTACAACCTGAGGTCCACTAGCACTGAGAGGAGCTTTATGGTTAGAATGCCTTGCTGTTTGCACAGAAAAACCCTGTGGTTCACTGCTTGTCTGATACTTCAATTACTTGGCTGTAATAACCTACTAAATCAGATATTGATTGCCTAGGTATTCAAATTATACCCCTAATTGCAAGCACCATTAAAAGGGCTTTTTATCATTTTAAATGATATACAATTTGGCGTAATGGGCTTGTTCTCATTTAAGGGTATATATTCATGTATTTTTAAAGCTATATTATAAACCTCTGTCATGGGGATGTTTTTAGACATATTTAGACTTGTTCTTGTAGGACGTGTTCTTTTCATTGGCATATAAAGGAAAGGTACATTAAGATTAGAAGATCATGGCATTCATGACAGTAAACAGCTTTATTTTCTTCTCTTACAATATAAGCAGCCCATATATATTTATTATTTATTTTTTGTAATTTATAAAAGGTCTCTGATTATGGAATCTTCAGGTATATCTAAAATATAAAAATAGTATTAGCGAATTAATGGAAGCTTGCATCACCCATCGTGGTTATCAAACTGTTGTTTTTTTCTCAGTATACCAAGGGCATGTCAGGGAAAGATAGTTAATGTGGAGCCTATTTGAAAATGATTGATTAAATTAGTTTGAGTGTTTAAATATTCCTATTAACAATTCTTGACTGGCAACAGCAAAAACATCTGACTAGCCGTTCACAAATTTGGCCCTAATTTTTTTTTCCCCGCCAAAGAAACTATATAATTTTCAGATGTGTTTCAAAAGCTGAGGAATAAAAATGATGGTCCTAAATTTTAAAAAAGGAAACATTTCCTAGTTGTTCTTACAGATTGGGGTAGCTAATCTGAGTTGGAACAGACAAGCTGTATCCCGGGAGAAAGGACCTGGTACAGTCCAATAAGTTCAAGCCAACAAGTGAGAACTTTGGAAATGAGCCTTCCTTCTTGTCTGTGAAGAGTTTGGGTTAAAGCATTGACACATTTATATTAATGCCTTGGACAGAAATATGTCCAACTTTTTTGCCCTCCTCCAATGAAATGAAACACTGGGAGAAATCTTCTATAGATGACTGAAATTTTTCCTTGTTTTTCTAATGGCCACAGGTTTAAAAGAAAATAGCATGTACAGAGGTGTATATTTAATACTTAAATTTTGTGCCAGTTTTCTTTTCTTAAGGATTTTTTCAATCCATCAAAATAATTTATCTTAAAATATAGTCACCGTCTTTGTCTTGATATGCCTTCTCATATATTTCATTAAGTAATAATGAAAATCAGCATTAGTTATTCTTCCATTTCTAAGTCTTCCATTACATATTCAATACGTAATCAACATAATTAATATGATTCAAAATAACAGTTACACTAGTTAGAAGGATACCAAATATCAAACTGAATATATTGTTTTGACTTTATGATAAAAATTATTTGACATTTATCTCCCCAAAAAAGATGCATTAACTAGGAAAAGAGAAACACTATTGGTGTCTGTGATCTTAAGTTTTCTAATTATATGAAGCTCTGAGTAGTAAGCATTTACAGAGAATACTAAGCCTATGGATTAACTATTGAGAAGTAATTCTATGATTGGTTTTATATTATACACTTTTTTGCTCATTTTTAAAAACTATTGAGAACATCAAGAAAAGTAAACCCCTTGCACATCTGTTTAAAGCATGTGTCTATGCAATAATAATCATGATTTTCACATACAAACACACAAAATCAAGTGTACAAGGAAATGAATGGCAGTATCTTACTGACCAAGTTTACTTAGAACTCAATCTCTCTCTTTTTTCATATGCTTATTAGGTTTCATTTTGGAAAGCTGCTATACGATAATCACAAAGCATTTGACAGCAGAATAAACTGTGTTGGAACCCAGTTCCAATTTATCTATTGTCTGACCCTTAACAGATACTTAACTTTTGATACTTTCCATATTCAATAAAATGATGATCATTAAGTGCATTGCCTAGTGTTTCTCAGCATTTGTTAACTGACAGGGGAGCTACCATCTATACTACCTTTCAGTGTATAGCCTAAAAGTTTTAAAATTATTTTCAAAATGGCATGTGGTAAAGTGAGCAGCTATTAAAAGATACTTAAGTTTTTAATAACCAAATTAGTTTCAAAAAGAATGACTGTAGGGTGAATTGTGTCCACACCCTCAAAAAGACATGTCCCATCCTTAAGCACCTAGTACTTGTGAATTCAAACTTATTTTGAATTATGATGTTGAAGGTGAAATAAAGTTATGATGCAGTCATTCCAGATTAGAGTGGCCTTAAATCCAATATGACTGGTGTCCTTGTAAGAATAAGAGATGTCACAGAGACACAGGGGGGACAAAAGGGGATACCACGTCAAGATGGAGACAGACATTGGAATGATGAATCTACAAACAAAGGAACACCAAGGATTGCCTGCAACAGCCAGAAGCAAGGGAGAGGCAGGGAAAGATCTTCCCCAAGGGCTTTCAGAGACCATGGCCTTGTTGACACCTTGACTATGGATTTCTAGTCCCTAGAACTCAATGTTTAAGCCACAAGCTTTGTAGTTCTTTGTTAAGGCAGTGCCAAGGAACACATATAATTGGTCATATTTCATTACAATAAGCTACTTTAAACTCCTAAATAATAGTTAGGTATGGATTACATTGTACCAGGTGTCCTTCAGATAGATATAATTTTCTTTGGTAAATTTTACTTATGAACAAATAATTATTTATACTACATATTAGTACTTACCTCATGATTTATATACATTTCTATATATCATTTAATTCTCATTTAACCTCTGAGATATATAATTATATTTTACAGTTTTCACTCTATTTTATTTCATTCGGTAAGCACATCAGATTCAAAACTGATCTTAAAGTTCTGTTTCTTTTCCTTTTCTTCCCTAGGATACTTAACATCATAAACAACAGAACCCAGGGTAGTACCTGTCCTAAACAAATCTACATTTACAATAGTTGTTGGGTTTTTTTCTGTGAATGGTTTCACAGGTGTTTGCTTTGTTTGTTAAGGTGGTTTACTAGGACCGTGGTCGGAAAACTGTGGCTCACGAGCCACATGCGGCTCTTTGGCCCCTTGAGTGTGGCTCTTCCTAAGCCTTAGGATGTTTGCTATGATGTGCACTAACCACCAGTGGGCAGACACTCAATGCACAGACATGAAAACATGGAACAGACTGATGAATCTCAGAGAGAAGGGTAGAGTGGGGAGGGCAGGAAGAGATTAACCAAATATCTTATATGCATACTAGAGGTCCGGTGCACAAATTCATACACCGGTGGGGTCCCTCGGCCTGGCCTGCAGGGATAGAGCTGAAACTGGCCCAGTGCATGGATTCGTGCACTGATGGGTTCCCTTGGCTGACATCCCCCAAGGGGTCCTGGATTGCGAGAGGGCTCAGGCCAGGCCGAGGAACCCCACTGGTGCACGAATCCATGCACCGGGCCTCTAGTATTTGAATAAATAAGATGAAAGTACTGACAATAGTCTGACCTCCCATGTTTGATGTGTACAATGAATATAAGGAGAGGGCTTTCCTTACCTATCACGTGTGGGTGCTGATTTAATCAATGTCCTTGTCAGAGCTTTGGGAGCAGCCAGACCCATCTGAGAACTGTGAGGGCTAATTGAGTTCTCCATTCTGTGGGCATGCAGTTACATTGTGATCATCATTATATGCCCAGTGTTTAATATAGTGCCTGGCACATACCTAACACTCAGTACTCTTTTCTTTTTTTTAAATATATTTTATTGATTTTTTACAGAGAGGAAAGGAGAGAGATAAAGAGCCAGAAACATCGATGAGAGAGAAACATTGATCAGCTGCCTCCTGCACATCTCCCACTGGGGATGTGCCCGCAACCCAGGCACATGCCCTTTACCGGAATCAAACCCGGGACCCCTCAGTCCGCAGGCCGATGCTCTATCCACTGAGCCAAACCGGTTTCGGCAACCCTACCTTCTATGAGGGTGAAGTAACTTGCCTAAAGCTTTCTATTAGAAAGCGGTGGAGCCCTAACCAGTTTTCTCAGTGATTACAGCCTCAGCCCATGGACTGAAGGATCGCAGGTTCAGTTCTAGTCAGGGGCACATATCTTGTTTCTCTCATGTCCATGTGTCTCTTTTCACTCTCTCTAAAAAAAAAAAAAGTCAATGGAAAAATATCCGTCGCCAGTGGGACATCCCCTGGGCCCCCGGGGCTGCCTCTCGCCTTAGTGACTCCTCCTACAGACTCTTGGTGCCTTGGCCCTGGTTGTCTTTGACTTGGTTTTCCCCCCAGAGAAGGGG
>NW_006383008.1:3146609-3167575 GCF_000327345.1 Myotis davidii
GGGGGTCAGGTTCCAGGGTCCCTGACAGGAAGAAGGTAGGGTGCTGAGCCTCAGGGTAAAAGCACGGTCTCCCTCTGGCCTGAAGGAGTGAAAGACCCAACATTACTCCCTTCCCAGCTAACCACCTGCCATTTCGAGGGCCTCCTGCGCTAGCTTAATAGGGACACCAGCAAATGAAATGACAACAAAGTATTTAGAATATTACATACTATTAAACTTGGTTGATAAAGCAGTGGCAGGTTTTGACAGCATTGAGTTCAATTTTGAAAAAAGTTATACTGTGGGTAAAATGCTAACAAAAGAGCATCACATGCTACAGAGAATTTTTTCATGAAAGGAAGAGTCAATTGATGCAGCAAATGTCATTGTCTTATTTTAGAAATTGCCACAGTCACCCCAACATTTACAACCACCATCCTGATCGGTCAGCAGCCATCAACACTGAAGTAAGACCGTGCACCAGCAAACTAGCTTATGACACAATGAGGGCTCAGGTAATGTTTAGCATGTTTTAGAAATGAGCTTTTTTTTTTTTATCAATTAAGGTATGCACATTTTTTAGACATAATGCTATTGAACACTTAATGACTACAGTATAATGTAAATATAACTTTCATATGGATTGGAAAAACAATTGTGTGACTCTATTGTCATAGTCTTTTTCTTGTGGTGGTCTGGGAACCAATAAATCCAAGGTATGCCTGTATTGACATCAGTAATCTAAAACAAACAAGAATATCCAATCAAAAGGGAAATCCCTGTGACAGGAAACACCAGCAGACCAGTTTCAGGAATTTATATAGGCAAATCATCAGCTTGAGTTGTCTATGCCCAAGAAATGGATCCTTGGTTCTCCACCTAAAGAGTAAAGCTCTGACGTGGTAAAGGGACCAATTCACTTTGATAAATTACGTAGAATGACTTTCTGCCTTGTAAAATGTTGAACATTAAAAATATGATTTGATAAAATTTAGACTGTCATAAATATAACATTATTCTAAAGAATAAAACAAAATGATTAAAAATCGAACCTAATTGACCTTATTTTTCTAACACTCTCATCTTTGTATGCCAATAAATACATCTCTCTCTTTTAAATTTTAATAGCTTTATCATAATAGAATTAAAAACCTTATATATTTATTCTAAAGTTTTGCATTCATTTCAAATTTATTTTTATATTATTGCAAAAATATTTCATTCCCCCTGGCGTTCATTTAGTAATTGACATACTAGTAGAAGGCATGCTGTGCCCACAAAGCACGTTGCATTACAATTTTCTTTTCCCTCCAACTAATTTTAAAACCTGGGACGGCAGCAAATTCATCAATCGTGATGCAGAAATGATTTCTCAGGCTTACACAGGCACAGAAGCATTCGCCTTCAGTAAAACAATCTGATGCGAATCATTGGTTTGCATTATTTTAAGGCAGTTAGACAATGACAAAGGTATTAAAGATTGTTTTCCTTGTTGTGCGCTTTGAAAACCCTTATTTCTCATTATATAGTCTTACCAGTTAAACTGTTAATCCAAATTAATAAAAAGTTTAGTTATAAGTACATCTAAATATAAAAGTGGGCATGAATGTTATTGGTATTAGAGGAAAATACGAATATACTAGTAGCTCTTGGGAAGATTCCTGGTACACAGTGCCTTCTTTATGAAGAGTCACCACTCCATTGGAATGCACTTACCTTATATTCTCCCGCAGCTCTTGCTGCTGAATTGCTCCTAGAGCTTGCTCTAGCTGACATGGAGTGGACAATCAACCTACTGGACTTACAAATTTCTTTCAATTATGAAACTAATATCTAAGTAATGCAACATCTGACAGGATTTAACTGGAAGCTATGCAAAACTGTTTGCTATATAAAGAAAATGTATCAGCAGAAAGAGCTAAGAATGAAAGCAACCAAATGGAGAAGCAGAGACAAGCAAAGACAAAAGCATGTTCTCCAAGAAAAAGAACTGCACTCCAAATTTATCTGTTCTTTAAAAACTATAGATTTTCTTACTCAGCCTGGGTTCTGTAAAATGGCTTTCTCACCTTTCAATTTATTTCTCAGTTTACGTAAAACATAAAGACACATAGCCCTAGATGGTTTGGCTCAATGGATAGAGCATCAGCCTGTGGACTGAAGGGTCTGGGTTCAACTTGGGTCAAGGGTACATACCTAGGTTGCAGGATCAATCCCTGGCCCTGGTCAGGTCGCATGTGGGAGGCAACCAATCAATGTGCCTCACATTGATGTTTCTCTCTGTGTCTCTCCCTTCCCCTCTCTCTAAAAATAATAAATGGAAAAATATCCTCTGGTGAGGATTTTTTAAAAAACAACAAAAAGTACATACACACAAAACTGAATGATTCTTGCAAGGAAGTAAACCTTGAATAAGTATTAAGTGCCCCAATTAAATAATTAGTTGTTGAACACTTAATTAAAAGATACTTTTGTGTATTTTGCTAAATTTTTATCTCCTAATATAAAGTAGTTTAGGATTATTGGTATTATTCCTGACTAGCATTCCAAAGTGGAAAGTGCCCACTGGTCATGGAATGACGTAAGAGTAGAGCATTTTTATTTTTAAATGCCCACATCTTCACAATTTTTAAATAAATCAAAGTGGGATATAAGCACGCAAACAAATAAAATACTCTTTATGGGTGTCCTTCATTGATGAACAATGTACCCATCGATGCAAGAATTGCCGTTATGTGATGCTATAATCACCTCCTCTTCTCCCAATTTGGTGCAGTAACTCCCCCTCTGGGGTTATAGGGATGGGTCTATTCATGATACAAGCACTGGGCAAGAATTTATGACACATTCACTCACAGTCCAGGGGAAGACACTGCATGCTCAACAGGGCCACACAAGGGATGCAGTCTGGAACCGAGTGAAGAACCAGGGCTGTGGGAGGCAGACCCACAAGAAGGTACATTGCTGCCTAATTCTCCTGGGAGGATGTGATGGACTTGCTTCAATTACTCTGTGGGCTGCCACAAAACTGAAATTTGCTACTTGATGATGAATAAACTTCATTTGGTCCCTTTGATGAGGAGGCTTGTTTCACCTGGGGCCCTTATACTCAGGACAGATCAAAGACATTAAACTTTTGGTTAGGCAATTTAAAGCTTCCCTGCTTTCACCAGTCAAGGCTGCACATAATATTTGACCTTGACTTTAGACATTATACCTAACATGAGAGAAAGAAAGTCCAGGAATTAAGTCTTGAATTTCCACCAAGCCAAGAGTCCCGAACAGGGTAATGTGACTCAAATAACCAGAAAAGATCCCTCTAATATACATAATATACGTGGAGAAGAGGCATTCCCAGAATGTAACACTGAAATCTATATGCCTGATGGGTATTTGCCAGATTCAAGTCGCCTCAATTAATATTGAGTGCAATTACTCTTAGTTTTTAACATATTGGCAATTCATTATTCTTTGAACAAAAATTATTTTAACTCAAAAAACAAAATTGGCAGTTATACTTTTCTAAGTTACTCTCAATACACACAAAAAAAGTGCTCTTTCTAGTTTGAAAAGAATATATCAAAGTTATCATTATGTTCACTTGTTCTTTCTATTGCTAGAATATTAACAATGCCTTTTACTAAGTTCCTATCAAATTAACATTTTAAATATATTTTTAATGAAAAATTTCTTTAAAAAATGATTTAGATGCACCTCTAGTGATTTGAGTTAGTTTTAACCTCTTTGTACTGTTTCCAAAAATCATGCTAATAGTTCCCAGAAAGATTGTAAAGAGAAACTATAAAGCACTTTAAATAAATGAAATGGTATATAAATGCAAATTAATAGTATTAATATATGCTATAATCATATATTGAGTCTTCCAATGTGAAGCACTGTCTTAAGTTAGGATGCATTCTCCAGGGGGAAGATAAGGAGGAAAGGGTTCACAAAAGGACACATAAGATGGTTAAAGTAGAATGAAACTTATGCACACACAGAAGGAAAGTAGGGAAGCTAAAATTATTTAGCCTGGAAATGTGAAGAGATAGTGTGAATATAATTGAGTTATTTAAGATTTTGAAATGTATAATAAAAAAATGATAAGAGCCCTTTTCTTTATGCTATTCCATAATATAAGAAGGAGAGATCACTCAAAACTAATAGAACATTAATTTGAAAGAAACAAAAGAAAATATTTAATCTTCACACAGTGTAAAGTCAAACCACGTAATTCAATACCTAAGTAGATTATAGATTAAAATACAGAGGCTACATTTTAAAAATAGAAAAAAATAATTGGCATTTTAAGCCAAGGCAATTTTCCATATTTAATAGAGGAAAATCAAAATGCATTTCCAACATAATTAAATGATGATCATCTGTATTAGTAATATGGTTATTCCATCTCTCAATTTAGATATGGAATTAGCAATGGACCAAGAAAGACTGCTGAATTTTTATCATTATTGAATCATTTGTAATTTTATTTTCAAGAAGGAAATCATTGAACCTGTTGATGTGCCTATACCTCATCGGCACCACATTCCATATTCATTCCACATTCTTTTCCCCTACTGTAGACCTGGATTCCTTTTATTAACTTATCATTGTATCTATACACATAATGTAAGCAGACAATTAATTATTGGAAGCACTGCTACAGAATCAAATATTATATATTAAAGTTTAAATTTTATAAACTTATTTTATATTGAGCTGTGGGAATAAACTCAGCAAGTAGTCTGATCTTATAATGTTCAATATTTTGTGCTGTCTTAATTATATGAATTAATACTTTAGAAATTTCAATACAGATATTTGGAAAAAGAGAATATATTTCCAGCATCTATGCACTTTTATATAAAGCAAATGTGAGAAATTATTTCTTTTTAAGTGTTTGAGGACATTAAAAAATGGGGAGATCAAATTAAATATATGAAGTAAAAAAAGTCTTTCTAGATACAAATAGTAATGATATATATTTGTTTTATTTTGAAAGTTTGAGATATATTAACTTAATATAAATTATTAACATTAATAAATGTGACATTAATAGGCACTAACTGTGTCATTTTTGTTAAACTGAAATTGTTTCTAAAATGTTTTGAAATGAAAGCCAGTTAGTTATTTTTTTGAAAAGTAAAGAAGACTAAAATTTTACCAGAACAAATGTTTGCTTCAGAAAAATAAACAAAACAATAAAGAGTTACTTTGACTCTTCTTTTGTGTACCAGAGAGACTGACAGCATAAAGATCAGTCCTTTTTTTTTTTATTGGTTCTCAAGCTACTTTCCTGGGTAGCCTCCCAATGTCAGAGAACTGTAGGTTCTAGGAACAATCCAATTGACTGTTTTAGTTGACAGTTGATTTTAACAGCTCAAGATTTAGTGACTAAAGAATTTGCTTGAATAGGAACTTTAACAATCCCCTATTGGGATGATATTTTAGGATTACCAAACTTGGAAACTTCAAAGCACAGTGTATGATAGCTGTGACTTTAAGTCACATCTTCCAATAAATTAAAGCCAAGAAATTAAAAATGTTAAAAAAAAAAACTGGATGAACATATTGAGTCTTAATTGGCAGCAACATGAGAAGATGTTAGGGCAAGCTGAAAGAAGTGGCATATATTATGATAGGGAGTAGTAGTTTGTTTTGTTTTGCTTTAAAATTAAATGTCTACATGCAATAAATGCACATTTTAATCATTATTACATGCTGGAGGTAAATTATTTTCAAGTTAGAAAACAATCAGTCTCATGAGAAAAATTTATAAAAGTATGGCTACATAATCCACTTTCAAAGATTAATTTTTTCTAATGTAGTATAAGGAAGCCCTAAGCTATGAATATGTGCTTCAACTATATTGCTAAATTTTAATATAATGAGGTTATAAAAGAATCTTACATTTCCCAAAGCACTCCTTTATATATTGAAACTTAATTGCTCCCTTCATGAAATCATTAATGCCATCATATTATGATTTATTTGCCAACTTATGGTTGCCATTGTCTTGTAATGATCTGAATGTTATTCAAATATATCAATACCATTAGAATTTATACTTAGTGAAGAAATTGTTCATTTTATTCTGGTCATTTTTGTTCTTTTAAGAATATTATGATCAGGTGTATAGAAAATCTAGAATTATTTAATTAATAATGCCTTAAAATTAGGGCATGGTGAATACATATCCCTTTGGTAGAGTGAATCAAGTTTTATATTTTTTGAATAGCCTACTATTTTTAAAATGAGATATTCTTATTATATTTAAAATAACATATGAGGAATTTGCAGGGTAATTTGCCCCTATCTTCAAACTTTGAAAGAGCATTTACTGATCAGAAAATGGAGACTTGGAGAACAATAATGACTGTCCACTTTTCCAAAAAAGTTTCTATTGCTTTCATATCTTATGTCTTTATTTGAATTAGGAAGCAAGGCTAATACAAATGTGGAGCTTCTAGATTAAGGCTATTTATTGGTGGGCATTCTTATGGTACCCTGGAACTACAGAGGTAAGTTAAAATAGCATATCAATATCAACTGCTATTTGTAATGTCACTAGCAATTGTAAATCTAATTAAGCCACAATTGATTAGTTAGGTATCTTGGAGCTGAAGAATTTTCGATATCACATATTAAAAGTTCCTTGATAATGCAATAGTGTTTCTTGTAATATTAAGGTAAACTGACTGTAATATTAAAAAAATGCACAGGGCAGAGTTAAATAGGCAAGTAAGTCTTTATTTATTCATGACTACTGCTGTAGGGAGGAGAGACTGAGTTCAATTCTCCCAAAACAAAAGCCAGGAGGGGTGGGCTAGTGAAAAAGTGCTGAAAGACATTAGGGAGGAAATGGGTGGATGTGATGAGGCCATCCCTTGCCCTTTGCACATATGAAAGTTAGGCGTTCATCCTCCCACAGTGGCTGGAATATAAGGGTGCTTTCTCTATGATTACATTTCAAAGGGATGATTCTTAGGTCCTTGAGAAAGGCATCCCTGAATTGTAAAACTGGCAAGAGGCTGGGAGAAATTGTACCTCTCAAAGGCACAGAAAAATAATTTACAATGGCAACATTTCAGAAGTAAATGCCCTAAGAAAAGGAAAATCAGGGACCCACAGTCAGGAAAAACAAAACAAAACAAAACAAACTGTCTAAAGATTAGCCAAGCTATGGGGAATGTAAAGGCCATCTTGGTCACTAATAAATCTCTCTATTAATTTTTCAGAATTCAATAAATAAATGGGGACATATGAATATAGTATTTAAAATGGGTATTGTAATTGTTGTACTACAACAGCACATGCAGTAGTGTCAAGGTTGGAATGTTTCTGTCTAGTCTCTAGGTCCCCATATAAGGGATCATTTTGGAGAATGTACTTTAGCAAAGGCAACTTTCACATTCAGACAGACCATGAATTGTGTCTAAGAGAGAAGAAAAACAAATTCCCCTGCAGATTAAAGTTATGATAATACAAAGAATACATTGTTATACATTAAACACATAGAAACTATTACTGATACCCTTTCTATTGACTCTCCTACTATTATTGTTGGTGGTGTTGCTCATTTTAAACTTTAATGTGAGTTTATAGATTCACTTATGCTATTGGTCTTGAATTTTACTCTAGGTACTATGTTTCTCAACCAAAAGTTGTCTACTGATTGTGTAAATAAAATAGCATCAACTTGTGGAGAAACTCCTGTGTTTCCAGTTTACATTGGTTTCTATATTTCTTTATCTCTCCTGTTAATGATGTACCATTTCAAACCAATAACACATTACAATTTACAGAAATGTTTAATTAACATATTTCTCTGTTTTCTCAAATTACCCAAGTTATCTTCCTTTTTTGTTGTTCTGTAGCCATCTGCCTAAGTAGAAAAGAAAGAAGGAAGGAAATACATAGAAATATAAAATTACAAAATTATAAAGTGAACAAAAAATATATGGATGGAAAATTTTCATAGCAATCATAGTATTACAATAGTATATGTACATAATGAATATAATATATGCGAAATAGAGTACCATGTTATAGTATTACAAATATCTTAATATGTTTCTTAAAAGCTAAATGGATTTTAGAATTCAGTTCAACAAATATATCTTTCACTTCTATTATTACCCGGGCAATATGCTAGGTTCCAGTAACGCAAAGAGTAAGACAGAGAAATAAATACAGTTCTTCTCCTCAGAAAATAAATGTAACTCATAAAATAGTAAGGCTATCATATGGATATATAAATATGATATATAATTGTAAGTTCAATAGTTTATTTATCCCTGGGTCTAGTATTTATATCCTTTGGAATCACTTTTAAAAATGTGTATGCATAAGCTATATTTGGTCCTAATGAAATACAATCATGAGAAAGGAAGTTAGGAAGCAATGATAAAATTCTATAAATTCTTTCCATCTATAATTTTTGGGGCCAGTATTCGCCAAACTACCACTGGTGGTATGTGAGATAGTTTCACATAAAAAATGGTGAACATTTTTATTTTATATACTCACTAAATGTATACATTAGAAAATACAGCGCATGAAAGCTATGATTTTATGGAGACTACTGCTTCGGAGGAGGCTCTTGTGGGAATGCTTTATATTCTAGCTTGTTCTGATCACCAGAATTAGGGACTTCGTGCTCAGGCTGTCTATGACAGCTTCAAACTGCAAAAACTTTGCCTGGCCAGGGTGGCTCCGTGGTTGAGTGTTGACCTATGAACCAGGAGGTTACTGTTCAAATCCTGAGTCCCCTGCCCAGGTTGCATGGCTTAGTTCTCCAGCTCCATCCCCAATGGGGGGCCTGTAGGAGGAAGCTGGTCAATGATTTTCTCTCATCATTCACTCTGTCCCACTCTTTGAAATCAATAAAAACATTAAAAACAAAAAACACAAAACTGTAGAAACTTAGTCTTCTCCTATAAGTGTTCAGACACTTGGCTAAGGCCAACAGGGGGCCTGTAGGAGGCAGTTGGTCAATGATTTTCTCTCATCATTCACTCTATCCCACTCTTTGAAATCAATAAAAACATTAAAACAAAAAACACAAAACTGTAGAAACTTAAGTATTTCTTCTCCTATAAGTGTTCAGACACTTGGCTAAGAATAAACAACATGGGAGACTAAATTACATGTGTTTTTGAATTTCCATGCAGAGCTGTGATCTTTTGGCTCATATATTGAAACTAGAGGCCCGGTGCCCATTATCCATGCATGCGGGGAAGGGTCACTCAGCCCAACCTGCACCCTCTTGCAATCCAGGACCCCTCAGGGGATGTCCAACTGCCAGTTTAGGCCCGTTCTCACAGAGATCAGGACTAAACTGGCAATCGGACATACCTCTTGCAATCCAGGACCACTGGCTCCTAACTGCTCACCTGCCTGCCTGCCTGCCTGATCATCCCTAACTCCTCATCTGACTGGCTGATTGCCCCTAACTCCATCTGCCTCAGACCCAGGCACTGTGGCTTTGACAGGAAGAACATCAGAATGTCGTCTGGAAGGTTGTTTGGCTATCTGGTCTAATTAGCCTATTACACTTTTATTATCATAGACTAGTAGCCAAGTGCACAAAATTTGTGCACAGTGGGGGAGGTTTCCTCAGCCTGGCATGCACCCTCTCAAAATCTGGAACCCCTCCATGGGATTGGGCCTAAACCAGCAGTCAGACATCCCTCTCGCAATCTGGGACCTCTGGCTCCTAATGCTCGCCTGCCTGCCTTCATGATCGCCCCTAACCACTCTGCTGCCAGCCTGATCCACCCCAACTCCCCTCCTCGCCCTGATTGCCCCTAACTGCCCGCCCCTGACAGACTGATTGGCCCCAACTGCCCCCCTACCCTGCCAGCCTGCTTGCCCCCAACTGCCCTCCCCTGCCGGCCTGATCACCTATAACTGCCTCTGCCTCGGCCCCGCCACCATGGCTTTGTCTGGAAGGACATCCAGAAGTTCTCCCGGTCTAATTAGTATATTACCCTTTTATTAGTATAGGTAAGATTTCTAGAGACACACATATACAGCAAAGCCATGATGAGCAAATAATATGGCAAACATTGCATTTGGCATCTACTAGATGTCTACCATAAGTAATTGTGATCAGAGTGTCCAACAATACAGGGTATAAAATACTGTAGTAATTTTAAATCTCATGCATTATTTAACAAAGGTTTATGACACAAGAGACTCAAGTTAGCAAGAATTAACATTCTATAGCACTGAGTGAGAATGGAAAGTTTAGACAAGTTCAACAGAGAAAAACATGCAAAATCATTGCCAGTCAGAATATACTGAGAAGAGATTCATAGTTGATGTGTTATCTGAAAAGGAAGTAGATTTTTTTTTTTACTTCATCATTAAGACCCTACGAGAGAAAAAGTGGAGTTTAAAAAGTGATATTTATAGCAATTTTTAAAAATTATTATTGAAATAACTTGCCAAGCATAGTGAAAGAGTGGCACAGAAGTTTGGGGGTTAAAAGCAACTTAGAGAGGATGAATTATATACATGAATGTGAAAGGAGGAAGTGGAGCCACCCTGAGGGTGTGTGCAGGTTACTAGGTCTCTGTTTCCTAAGATGCTATACAGGAATTCAGGAAAAATTAGAGAGAAAAGTAAAAAATAAACCTCTTTTAAAAGCTCAGAGACAGTTTTAAATTATTAGCTGGCTAAATTAAGTTAAACCAATATATAAAGTAAAATAATAATATTAAGTAACAGCAAGGGGCTTATTTATGAGAAACATAGTGAAAAACAGTACTGTGCCAAGTAAGTTTTCCTTACTTATATTTATTTACTTTTGTGAAACAATGTCTTGGAAACAGAAGTATTTTAAAGCAGTGTTGCAAAACCAAACAAGTAACTATTTTATTTGTATTGGTAATTAAAACTAAGTGTGCCCTTTTTATATCTATAGAAAATAATTATGTGAAAGCAACATAAAATTTGTAATTATTTTATTTTACATGAACAATTCTTTGAGTGCTGAAGCATGAGATATGAATGCTCTTCTATTATATTGGATAAATGTAAAAAATGTGAATCATAAAATTAACCAGCAACTTAAATGTACCCTTTTTGAAAATACTTAATATTGTATTTAATTTTATGCTCATTTATAGCCGTTTACTTTGACATTATGTGTATGTACAATTTAACTGCTCTAAAAGTATTGAATGTTTTAAATATTAACAGTAGATAAAATATTTTTATTATATTTAATTATTAAGTGATAGAGTTCATGTAATGAATTTTTTAAAAAATTATACCATCTAGTGGATAATTGCCATTAGCTTTTGAGATACAGTTTTCCAATCCATAACCTGTGTGTGTTTCAAATATCCACATGAGAGAACTGTTTGTAGAATATAGCCTAATTACAAATAGGACATTGTCTATATATAGGTTATGATCTAAGATGGACATATGCAGGTTTTAATTAAAACATATAGTTTGTGATCATTTTATTAATTTTATAATTTCACAACTTAATCTTTTTAATATTAGTAGATAGAAATCAATGAATAATGAATGCAAATGCAAAAAGCCTACAGAAAAACTTTATTGTTGCAATCATTAAAATAGAAATAAAATTGTTAAAATGTATATATAACTGTGTGTATGTACACATGTATTATGTCTGTCTATATCTGTGCATTAAATCTCAAATCACATGTTTGTATATATTTTTGGATTATTAGGTTTGATCTAGTAATGAGTTTAACCACATTTTTTAACCTATGCTTTTTATATTTGTCTGAACATTTGTGGACCAAATACAAGTTTGCAGGCACTATATTTGCTATCCTGTTTACAGTGATTAAATATGGATTGGATTTCTCAAGGAGTTATATAAAACTGAAAGAAAAAATCAAAATGTCAGAGGTAAAATGAGCATGTAACTTAAAAACTTTTAGAACATAGGAATGCCATGTTTGGAGATACTGTCCGTTATTATAAAGATAAATATTATACTTAGAAACCATTTTCATGAGCCTAATCTCATAGTTTGTGGCACAGATATTCTTAAGGAGAAATCAAATCCTTCTGTCACATTGTACTAGTGGCACTAAATAATGGTTTATTTAAAAAAAAAGGAGCGTTAAAATAAAAAATTTTAAAGAAAATACTGAAGGGAGAACCTTTCTTTTCCTTCCCTCTTACGCGCGCATCTTTACTTTTCTCTCCTAAACTCCCCAGGTCCCCATGAGACTTCCAACCAGGGGAGCAGCAGACAGCAGCAGCCCGTGTTAGTCCAATCCCCCGAACCTGTCTCCAACGCCCCTTTCTGACTTTCCAGTGAGCCAACAGAAGCCCCATCTCGGCTCACTTCTTTTCTGTGGAGTTTGTAGAGAGCCAAAGTAGCCCCACCTAGGCTCTCTCCTGTTGCTTCTTCTGTCCTAAGCCCTTCCTTGTTTCACTGTCCCCTGCTTTAATAAAGGTTCCGTACAGATACATATCAATCTGTCCCAGTGGTTGGGAGTGTAAGGATTTATTTAAAAGTGGCGGCACAAGCAAATTCCTTGAGATTGTGAAAGGGCTCTTTATCTTGTGGTGATAGTTACATACCGCTATGTATTTATCAAAACTCATTAAAACAGTTTTCCCAAAATAGTGTATTTCAGTGGGGATAGATAGATAGATAGATAGATAGATAGATAGACAGATAGATGATAAATCGACAGACAGATAAAAAAAATCCTGATGTTAAGGCAATGATCAGATATAGTCTTCTTCCTTGTTTGCAATATCTAAAATGCAAATTACATTGTTTTGATAATATGAATTGTAATTGAGGGTGAATAGTATAACTATGGAGTGAGTTCAGGTTTGAGAACAGAAAGTGAAATTTCTATTAAGAATTATAGATGTGTAACTTTGAGAAAGTAATGACCTTGTTAACATAAGTATTCAAGTTAAAGGTAGTAATTCCTACTATCAGGATCTCTTAAAAACCTTATTTTGCAATAATTTAATTACTTTAATAGATTTTTAATAATAATAATACCCATGTAACTACTATTTTAAATTGATGTTAACATCTTCATTTTAAACATGAGTCACAATTAAGCATCCTTTTTTGCAAAGAATGAAATATTGCAGTTATTAGTACATTAGAGTGCAAGCTCTAGCAATATTCTCAATATAGGCAGAAAATAACCTAGCACCATTTTATAGCTATAACGTACATGTGATAGCTTTTACTTGTGATATTCAAATACCCATACAGACTTAATGGATAGTGTGTGTGTGTGTGTGTGTGTGTGTGTGTGTGTGTTTTAAAATATATTTTATTGATTTTTTACAGAGAGGAAGGGAGAAGGAATAGAGAGCTAGAAACATCATCAGCTGCCTCCTGCACAACCCCTACTGGCTTGCCACCTGCACACCTGCTACTGGGGATGTGCCCGCAACCAAGGTACATGCCCTTAACCAGAATCAAACCTGGGACTCCTCAGTCCGCAGGCCGACGCTCTATCCACTGAGCCAAACAGGTCAGGGCATGTGTGTGTGTGTGTTTTTTTAGTGCAATAATCCATGTCAACTAATCTGAAATATTTAATTCTTCTACAGAAAAATAATCAATTTTATTATCTTTGGACGGTTACTATTTTTACCTAGTCAATTTTATTGCTAATTCCTAAAATACATTTTTGCCAAATATCTTTTTTAATTAAAGCAACAGAAATAATGGCTTTTGATAAAGAATCTGAAGTTATAGCAAATATGTATCCACCAATTATTTGTCATTTGTCTGTAAAAATTTACTCCTTGAATGACATTTATAACATTGTAAATGAAAGTGTCTGTCCTTATTTAAAAGTGCACTCTATCCCTAACTTTTCCCTTGAAATATTAGCACAAACTATTTCTTTACACCTGTTGTCCCTCTTATGCTCTGTCATTTGGGATACATGCTACTTAAAATAAAAATATCTGTGGGCGTTTCTAGATAGTGATTTACTTTCTCTTACCTGAAAGGTTTGAAGGGTGAAGCCCCAGGATGTTAGAGAGGTTCCATGGATATCAGAGATCCACAATCTTCCTGTTTTTTAACCCCTTCTCTGCCTTCTTAGTGAGTAGATTTTCCTCTGTTTCAAATTCCTATTTCATGGGTGAGAAAAAGATTATAGCTGAAGGTCAGAATACACACTGTCCAACTTTGACAACCCCTTTAAGATGACTTTTTAAAGCTCTACTCAGTCTTTGTTTCATTTCTTTTGTTATCTTAGCAGGAAAGGAAGATGTAAACTATCATTTATTAACGGTGCTAACATCGATGTTTCATTAGTCACATTCATCCCTCCCAATAAGACAATCACAGAGAGAGAAAGTGAACTTTCCAGTCACAGCATCATTTTATATTTCCTAAAGTGTATGTTCTCTGAAACTTTGGCTTTGAGAATGGTTGGTAAACCTGCTTAATAACTGAACATAAGCAAACAATAAATAAAAATGACAAATGCTCAATGAAGTAATATTTATTCTAGTTTTAAAGCCTCTAATATTTATCAATTACATTGCCTTTATGTATGTATGGGTATTGTGATTCCACAACTTCACTAAATGCAGTTAAAATATGATGGATTATATATTTTTTAAGAAAAATGTATTTCCAGGTTGCTAAGTGTTTAAACATAATCAACAGAACATCTTGTCGTGTGTTAATTACAATGAATAAACCACACAGCAGTCAAGATAAGCATATCTTGTTCTCAAAACAAGAATCACTCTAATTTCATTCTTATAAAAAAAAATTCAGTTATAAAAGTGGCTCACATTTAAGCAGCAGATTAAAAACAAAGACATAATATTCCTCTCCAATCCATTAATCTATCCTACATAATAATTCTAAGTAATAACATATTAATGTTTTCTAATAATTCAAAATCAGAGAACAGTCAAATGCTTGCAGTTCTGTAAGCATTTACTGTGCTGACCTGACATGAGAGAGCTTTTCAATGATGAATGATGAATGCCTACTGACAGGCTAGAGGCTCATTAAACGAACATCCTCATTCTTTAAACTGTGTTTTCTCATTTTCAGAGGAAATCATCACTATCATGTTATTCTTAATATTCTGTTTCCCAGGACACATGTGAGTTTTTTTAGCTATTGCTTTTCAAATAGGGTTGTAAGAATTAGCATTATTGTGCTGGCTATTATGTATATGCGTCAGTTTTTTTTTTGTCAATTTTGTCACCTAAAACAAAGTGTCACACTTTGGGTGTTGGATATTTTTACAAGTGGAAATCACCTCAAATATCAATGGAATGGAAATATTGTCCATGATTGAAACACTGTTTAAACACTTATCTTCGAGTCTTTTATTTGGGAGCCACAACTATTCATAGGAGAGACAAAAACCAAAATGCCTCTCTAGGTTTGTCAGGGCAGCCGGGAATCCTGGCAGTTAGTCGGAGCAGATGGTGTAGGCCAGGCCTTGGCAGAGTCAGATCCCAAGACAGTTGGGTTTAAGAATGTAGAGATGGACCATTCACAAATCAAGCACAGGCTGGCCAGCGAAATGTATCAAAATGAATACAGACAATGGGGACATTACAGCTAGTTCTGTGTGAACTGCTATTATTGGGTTGCTTCGCTCTCATAAGAATTCTCTGCATTTAAGACAAGAAACTTCTTGTCTCTACCTCTTAGAAAGGGTAGACTTAAAGAGATCTTAATATTACAGTGGAGTTGAATTATTCTCCTCCAGAGAGAAAGTAAGTTTATTTGTGTAGGCATTTATCTCCACTTTTTCATATTACATACTATAATATGAATCTTTTTTCCCTGATAGTGTAAATTTGACAAAATGCTAAATGTGATTCTTATGTTTTAGGCTCATAATTTAATCAAAATGGCCCTTAAATCAAAGCAGCTATCCTATCTAATAAAGAGGGAATATGCTAATTGACCCTCACACCGTCACAAAGATGGTGGCGCCCACAGCCAATAAAGAGGGGATATGATAATTGACTTCCTCGCCCTCAAATATGGTGGCACCCACAGCCAATAAGGAGGAAATATGCTAATTGACTCCCACACCCTCAAAGATTATGGCACCCACAGCCATGAGATGGCTGGCAGGGGAGGGCAGTTGGGGGCGACCAGACCTGCAGGGGAGGGCAGTTGGAGGCAACCAAGCCTACAGGGGAGGGCAGTTGGGGAGGTCCAGGCCTGCAGGGGAGGGCAGTTAGAGGTGGCCATGCCGACAGGGGACGGTAGTTAGGGGCGACCGGACCAGCAGGAGAGGGAAGTTGGGAGGGACCAGGCTGGCAGGGGAGGGCAGTTAGGGGCAATCGGGCTGGCAGGGGAGCAGTTAGGGGTCGATCAGGCTGGCAGGGGTTGTGGTTAGGGGGTGATCAGGCTGGCAGGCAGAAGCACTTAGGGGCAATCAGGCAGGCAGGTAGGCAGACAAGTGGTTGGGAGCTAGCAGTCCCTGATTGTGAGAGGGATGTCCGACTACCCTATGGGATCGGGCCTAAACCCACAGTCAGAAATCCCCTGAGGGGTCCCAGATTGGTGAGGGTGCAGGTTGGGCTGAAGGACAACCTCCTCCCCAAGTGCATAAATTTCATGCACCGGGCCTCTAGTAGCATATAATATTTAACTAAATAAATAATAATCTGTTTTAGACAAGAAATAAAACCAACTGGGTTGGACTTATTGTGGGATGGATTTATTGTAGTTTAAGGTCATGGATTCTTAAAGTATTTTCAAAAATAACTTTCCTTATATGAGATTTTCTTCTATATTGAATTAAGAATCTATAACTCTCTCCCTAGATTCTAATACTATTTTCAAGGAAAATAAACATAAATAAATAGCCAGTCTGAAATTATGGCTTTTTTCTGATCTCTAAATAAAATTCAGTGGGGAAAATAAGTACAGGAGATAAATACATGTCTTATCAACAAGATTAATTAAAACTTCTTAGTGGCCCTAGAGATGTTTGACAGCATCCTTATTCTTGACAAAGGGCTGTATTAAATGCCACATACTAAAATAAAATAGAAGTTACATAATGTAGACAATGTGGGTCAAGTTTTTAAACACTTAATTTAGAAAATTCAGTTGTTCATTTAATTATTTTATTCCAATAACCTCTATTTGATTGAGCATATACTATGCATCATATACTGTTATTTTTTAATTATTTATTTTTCCATCACCATTTATCCCCTCTATGTCCTCTTCCATTGCCACTGAATCTCCTTCCCTCAGACCCACCCCCAATTCACCACACTATTGTCCATGAGTTCTCTCTCACTTTTTTTTCCAAATCCCTCCACCCTCACCCTCACTAATACCCTGCTCCGCAACAGAGCTGTCTTCTTCCTTTCTATCTAGGAGTCTGTCTCTATTTTGCTTGGTTGTTTAGTTTGTTCATTAAATTAAACATATGAGTGAAATTATATGGTACTTGTCCTTCTCTGACTGGCTTATTTCCCTTAGCATAATGTTCTCCAGGTCCATCCATGAAGACCTGTACTCAGAAAATTATAAGACATTGAAGAAAGAAATTTAGGAAAATACAAATAAGTAGAAGCATATACCATGTTCATGAATACAAAGAATTAACATAACTAAAATGTCCATACTATGCTAAGCAATCTGCAGATTCAACGCAATTCCTACCAAGATACCAATGACATATTTCATAGAACTAGAACAAAGGTTTCAAAAATTTATATGGAACCACAAAAGCAATAGCTATAGCAATATTGAGAAAGAACGAAGTTGCAGGAATCACACTATGTGATATCAAACTACTACAAGAACTTAGTACTCAGAACAGCATGGTATTGGCATAAAAACAGACACATAGAACAATGGAGCAGACTAGAGAGCCCAGAAATAAATCCATGCCTTATAGTCAATTAATATTTGACAAAGAAGGTACAAACATACAATGGACTAAAGATAGTCTATTCATGCACTGTTCTTGACATCTTCAGAATAGCAATGAATTAAATAGCTAAATGTGCTAATGTTAAAGGACTCTTACATTCTATTTTAGAAATTCAGACAACAAATTCAACTAAATCAAGGGAAATAAGTAAATAAAAGCATTTTTATCTGAACCAGATAGGAGTGAGTCAGGGAAGGTGTTATCCAAGTAGATAAACTTAGGGTTTACACATGAGGCATAAGTGGCAAGTGAACTGCATACTTATTTGGTCTCTGTAAATAGCATATTATGAGTTATAAATGATAGGGGGCTGTATAGGTTAATTGGATCAAAAGAAATGTTTGGAGACATAAGTCCTATAATCTTCCCTGGATAATTGTTTTTTTTCCATGTACAAAGCAAACTTCTAAATATAAAAGTAATACTTTTTAAAAGTATATATATTTTATTGATTTTTTACAGAGAGGAAGGGAGAGGGATAGAGAGTCAGAAACATCGATGACAGAAAAACATTGATCAGCTGCCTCCTGCACGCCTCCTACTGGAGATGTGCCAGTAACCAAGGTACATACCCTTGACCAGAATCAAACCTGGGACCTTTCGGTCCGTAGGCCAACACTCCATCCACTGAGCCAAACTGGCCAGGACGAAAATTAATACTTTTTATCTCAGCTTTCTTTACCCTCTTTTTTGTTATAGTAGTATTGATACTTTCCTGCTGCAAACAGAATTATGTATAATTATAATCTTTAGTATCACACTCTAAACCACTTTATTATTCAATATTGGATGAAAACAGCATTATATAAATTGCATAGTTAAAAACTACACCAAATATTACAAAATAAACAAGATAAAGAAAAGTAACTTAAAAATGTGCTTTGTTTAAAAAAATATGGTTGAAATAATAATTTCAGATGATTCCAAGTTATAATGTAACTTTTTCAAAATGCAATGGGTTTGGTTAGAGATTCTTTTTAAATCAACCAAAAAGAATCAATTAAAGCTCAAATACAAATATATCTAGTATATTCATATATAAGTAAAAACTAATATAACAATAAAAGTATTGATAAATACACAAATACTTGACATTTTATTTATCATTAATGACGAGGGATACTTACAAAAACTGCCAATACAAATCTTTTTTGAACAGTTCCTAAAATGCTACTGGATTTCCCTCCACCATAAAAGTAAAATAATAACATTCCTTAAAAACACACTCAACAAATATAATTGATCAAAAACTCAAGAATCATTTTGTCTTTGATTATTTTGTTCTAAAGAAGAATACATTTGATCATGTGACAACTTGTTCAATTTTGTGTGAAATAAGTAACAATGTAGACAGTACATCCTAATTTGGAGAAAAATAACGGATGGTGTACCCACATTCAAACATAGCTTACCTTTACATATGCATTACATAAATAATTTGAAACAAGAGTAAAACAATTATTTAAAACATCATATCCAGATCTTTTAATTTTGTCTGGAGTATATTAATACATAAAATTCAAGGAAAAAGTCTAATATATTCTCGATCACCCTTACTTTTATAAATACTTAATTCATTTTAAAAGAAACCTCATATTAAAACAAAACATATTTGGATAATAATAGAAAACATGAAGCATATACCTCACGGCTATGTCTCATAACTGGTTTTCTACTCTTTGCCATGAATGATTCTAACCTTTACCTGAGGCATCATAATCTGTCATCATGGAAATGGTAACATATGCCAGCATCCCGCTGCTTGTGTTCAATTTGCAAACAGTATGTGAAAGTTTGTCAAATTCATGTGTTTTCAGCATGATACTTTGTCACCATCTTACAGGTTAAAATGCCACCACATCTACTGCTGCATTTTTCCCAGCAGAAAACAGGTGTGTATTGATTACACTGTCAGCAGGGACACAACCGTTTTGTCTCTTCCTTACCATGTCATTATAATGTAAAGTAGCAGCTAAAATGTGGCAACAAGCTGATAGGCAGTGAACTGGAGGTAAAGCTTCCAGGTGTTTCAGAAGTTCTCAATGTGAATGGGCACAAAGGTTTGATTTTTCTCATTTAATGATAGCATTTTGCTTATTGCCTGTTTTAGGAGAAACCACAGTTTTTACAAGGATATATATTTTATTGAAAAGCAGTGCAATATGTTAGCTGCCGTTGGGGGGCATGGGATTATAGCTAATCTCTTTTTTTCAATATCTATTTATTTTGATTCATAATGTTATTCCTTCCTTAAACATAACGATACATAATATCATATGGAGTGTAAGTACCTCTGAGAGTGTATTCCCGTCTTTCTCACGTCACTGGTGTCATTGCTTTTATTTCACTTATCCATGTGCTACAATGACCCAATATTTTCTTAGTATTATTTTATTTGTTTAGTAGTTGTATCATTTTGGTGCCACACCCAAGAACAATGTCAAATCCCTAGGCATGAATATTTTCTTCTATGATTTCTTCTAAAAGTCTTATCATTTTCCTCTTTATTTTAATCTCTAATCCATGACAAGATTTTTTTGTGTGTGTGTGTGTGTGTGTGTGTCTTTTTTTTTCACATGATAAGAAAAGATACGGAACAGGTTCATTTTCCCTTTTTTTTGCATATTACCTTTTCTAGTATACTTTGTTCTTTATGTAGATACAAATTTCCATTTGCTATTATTTCTTTGCTTCCTGAGGAAATTTATTCAACAACTTCTTTAGTATAGTTCTGTTGGGGAGGAATTCTTTGTTTTTTTGTTTGTTTGTTTATTTTGCTTTTTTATTTCAGAGAAGACGGGAGAGGTAGAGAGAGAGAGAAAAACATCAATGATTAGAGAGAATCGCTGATTAGCTGCCTCCTGCATGCCCCACACTGAGGATCGAGCCAGCAACACAAATATATGCCATGACTTGGAATTGAATCATGACTTCTTCACTCATAGGTTGACACTCAGTCACCAAACCACGCTGACCGGGCTTTTTTCTGCCTTTCTTTTTGAAAGATACTTTCATCTGTTTTGGAATTCTGAATAGCCTTCTTTTCCCCCCCTTTTA
>NW_006383008.1:3167619-3197034 GCF_000327345.1 Myotis davidii
TTCAGTGAGCAATCTATTGCCAATCTTATATTTCCTTTAACGTGTACATAATGTGCCTGCCTTTAAAATTTTTTCTTTTCCGCTAGTTCCAAATGATTTGATTATAATGTGTTCTGAGGTGATTTTCTTCAGGATCCTTCTGTTTGAAATTTTTGGAGCTATGAATTTATAATACCTTCCTATTTGGAAAGCTTTCAGTCATTATTTCTTTTCATAGTTTTATTCCCAGACCCACTTTGAAAACTTCACGAACATGTATGGTAGCATTCAAAGTTGTACCAAAACTCATAGTCTCTTTTTCATTGCTTCTTATTTTATGTTTTATTTTAGTGGTTTCTATGTTTTATTTTTAAGAGTTTCTACTACTAGATCTTTAGATTATTTAATCTTTTCTTCCTGCAATGTTTAACTAGCGTATTTTTCACCCCTTGTAGTGTGGTAATCTCTAGATGTTCTATTTGGATTATTTCAGACTTCTATGATTCCACAGAGCTCTGTGAACATCTGGAATATAGGTTTTTTGTCTTTTTAAAACATCTGTGTCAAATCTGTGTCAATCCTAGGTATGTTTTGATAGACTGACTCCTCCCCCCGACCGCCCCCACCCCCATCCATGGATTATATTTACTTATTTGCATGCTTGTGTTTTTTGTTTTTTTTTTAATTAAATGGCATACATTGTGAATTTTACACTTTTGGGTGCTGAATATTTTGTATTCTCAGATGCAGTTAATTTACTTGAAAGTACTTTAATCCTTTCATGTTTTGCTTTTAAACTTCATCAGATGGCAGCAATGTCTATTCTAGGATTAAATATTGCCTACTACTGAGGCAGGACCTTTCTGGTTATTTCACCCATACCCCATGAATTATAAAATTTGCTTCTAATCTGCCTGGTGGGAACAGACTCTATTCTTAGCTCTTTTACAAGTGTTGGGCTCTGTTGTCTCCAATTTTTGAAATGGTTATTTCCCTAGCCATGGGTAGTTTCATCACATGCATGTCCTAATCAATATTCTTCAGACCACTCAGGAGGGTCGCTCTGTAGCTCTCTGAGGTTCTTTCTTGCAAAGCTGTGTCCTGCTTTATTAGTTTGCCTCTTAGAGTTCTCTGAACTTCTGGAAACTGTGGATTTTTTTTTTATTAGTATTAGAATATTTTCAGCTATTTCCTCTGACTCATTCTATTCTCTTTTATTTCCAGGATTCCAATTACTTTTATATTAGGCTACTTAATATTGCCTTACTAGTATATCTACTTCATGCTTTTATAATGATAATGATTGATGATGGTTTTCACTCTTTTTATTTCTCCTTTTGATTCAGTTTAAGTAATGCCTGTGGATGTATCTTCAAATTTAATGATTTATTCTTAGCTGCATTCTTGCTGCAACCTGTCATGCACTGTAGGGCGCGGCTATAAGGTTAAGCCTCAGACTGGCCTGTTGGCAAAGCCACAAACAAGTACCAGCTTAGAGGGCACAGTCCTCTTAGCATAATTAGGCTTCACCTTATGACCCTCCCTAGATCCTTCCTAGGTAACTAATGGGCTGTGGGAGGTGCAGCAAGCCAGCCAAAACAAGTGAAAGTCACAAGAACACTGTAACTATGGTGACCACTACCTTGTTTACTCCTGGCTATAAAATAAAGGCTCTGCTTGCCACTGGGTCTCTCTCTCTGGCCTCAGCCAGGCACAGGAGGTCCACCTGGACCCAGCTTATTCTCTGTCTGTCATTTCTCCATCCTTTCACCACCCTCACTTAGGCTTGTGAACCCTGGCTGAGCTGGATCGGCCAATGCACATCTTATATTTTTGTTTTCATCACTTAATTCTTTAGTATATTAACTAAAATCATTTTAATGTTATTGTTTGATAATTAAAAATCTGTCATAAGTATATATTTCAAATGAATAACATGATATAGTCAGTGTTTCTGATACAACTAATGTGAAAAATTAAACAAACCCTCAAATGTATAGTGCAACAATTTGTGTTCTAAAATGGCACTAAGCAGATTTTCTACAATAACATTAAATTTTACTTTGTGAGTCAGTAGCCACGTATATCTAGATAGCATTTGAAATGTGGCTAGTGCAACTGAGAAACTAAATTTTATTCTGTTTTAATTAAATTTAAGTAGCCACATTGAGCTGGTGGTTACCATATTATCATTATTCTAGGATTTACCAAATCAAACATATTCTTACAATTTTCTATTAAAGGAAATAGTATAATGCAGCACGCATTGTGCCATTATGCACTGGGATATACATAAATAATATGTTATAAAGCTCTTAATAAATTCATTAGATAAAGGGTCAATCTAGATGTGTTCATAACTAAGACTTTATCAAGCATAAGCAATAATCTTTCATGTATATATCAAGAGACATTGATAACTACTGACAAACTATTTTTCATAATAAAAAAAGACAGATTATGCAATAGTTTAGACAATCAAATACTTTAGTTATCAGTATTATTCCTAGACTAAGGGGTCCCTGGAATCTCTAGGATATTATGGATTTATTCTCCTATAAAGTGAAATATACATACATTTACAAAGTGTGATTACTTAAAATAAAGGAATACACTTTATTTTATCCCTGTACTCCATTTTACCATATTTATAAATATTGTCACAGTCCAATAAATAGAGGTCAAAATTGGAAATTAGAAATGGACATCTTGGCTTATCGTGCACCTGTCTTGAGCATCAATTGAGTGATATTGTTCTCTCGTGTAAATTGGAGACAATGATCTACCTCACACAATTGCTGATAGTGCAAAGGAGCTAGACATATTTCAAGGATTATGATTTCTTCTCTTTTTTAGCTCAGAAGAAGCCCCAGAATCCTGAAATTACAACTCAATATAAACACTGACAATAACAAATGTTTACTTTTATTTGTGTATATTATGTGCATAGTACAAAATATCACATATACATTCTAATTACAAAAACTAACATCTACATGACATTAGTGAGATTTGGTCATGTATTTTGGAGGTAAAGCAGCTTCCTTTTTAATCATTTATACGAGAAAATGTAGGATAGTAAGATATAATTCAGATGGCCATGACCTGAATCTAGTTACCATTTTGCAGGTTTGCCCCATTCACCCCCTACTGTTCCCCTGCATTATTCCAATTAGATGAGGTGGTGTACATACTACTGGTAATTCAGCCAGCTGAAAATGGATGCATACCACTTTAACATTACAGCAGGGAGTCCTTGTCTTGCCTTTTCAGTTCATAGCATTGTTACTCAATGTAACACCAATTAACACTTAAGTGATAGAGTTTCAGTTTCTAGGTAAAAACTGGCAATCTGTCTTTCATGCCTCTGAACTGCAGCCTGTGCAGTTATGATATTTAATCAGCTGAAAGCCCAGGGCATGCACTTGTAGTTATGTTATTATTTATAATTGAGTGCAGTGCTGCTGCTGTGCCAAACCTTACTGGCATCATTTGTATAGGATTTAATGGCTTCTGGTACTGCTCCTAGCTCCTCACTCACCAGGCTATTCTGCTATAATGTGGCAGAGTATTTTAAATGAATTGTTTGTGACTAAAGTCAATGGGGGTGGGGAAATAGTAGGGGAAATTGAAACAGAATAATTAATTTTCAAACATAGGCGTGATCCTGTTCCAATCCAGGCCACTTTTCAAACTCACAAATATAATGACTCAAAAAGGGATAAATAGTAAAGCCCAGAAGAGGAAAAAGTGTAATAAATCAGATCTCCATTTTGAAGTTTAAAAAGACTTTAGAATCTGGTCTAATTTTACACACAGTGCCAATGATATGCAAATGAGAAAAGATGTCAGATTCACAAAAACATATTCTAGAAACCTAGTTTTCTGAGTGCTAATGTACTAAACATTGGCTATATTCACAATAGGGCTGCTGGACTACTACTAGCATGGAAATTGGCATCACCGCTATTACAATGTACATTTTACACAATGACAAACAAGATTACAATACAATAGTGCCTGAAATAGACCTGCACAAGTTTCTCTCAGGAAACTTGCATGAAATCCTTAGGCTATCATATCTTTATGGAAACACTATAAGATAGTTTGAATGGTACAAATATATAGGCCAGTATGTAGGTAAATGCACAATTATAATAATTTTATATGTTTTGTGACTTCTTCCAATATCTTTCCTCTGATTTTTCTATTCAAATCCTCATTTTATTATCCAAATGTGGATCTGATTATTTATTGATGTCTCAAAAAAAGCAAAATTTGTGAAATATCTACTATGTGCTAAACTGTGGCCAATATTTTAGTGATGCAGCTTTAAACAAGATAAGCTCAGATTTAGCCAAGCAAATTCCACTGTGATAAACACTGCCTTCGTGGAGTTTATATTCCACCATAAAAAGCCATATAAGGCAAGCATGTCAAACTCATGGCCCGCGGGCCACATATGTGGCCCAGCTAATATAACGGTATGTAAGAATCATTTTAATAAAAATTTTGTATCCTAGTTGGTTTGGCTTGCTGGATAGAGCGTTGGCCTGTGGACTAAGGGGTCCCATGCTTGATTCTAGTCAAGGGCACATGCCTGGGTTGCAGACTCAATCCCCAGTGTGGGTTATGCAGGAGACAGCCAATCAATGATTCTCTCTCTCATCATTGATGTTTCTCTCACTCTCCCCTTCCCTTCCTCTCTGAAATTAATAAAAATATATTTTAAAAATATTGTAACTTAATTTTTACATTATCTCGTTATGCATAATATTCTATAATAATAAAAGAGTAATATGCTACTTAGGCCATACAGCCGAACGACCTTTTAGGTGTCATTCCGGATGACCTTCCAGAACGACCAGTGGGCAGGGGATGGGGCCAGCGAGCCTTCTCCGCCAAGCCAGCCATGGCGGTCCCAGCGACCCCCTTTGCACACAGTGGCCAGAGAGGCTGCAGCATGGGCCCTTCCACAGTGGCGGCCACAGAAGCAGTGGTGCAGGCCTGGCCTGGTGCCATGCCACCACAGAGGCAGGAGGACAGGGGTGACATGGTCCTGGAGCCTCCACAGAAGCTGCACAGGGTGCAACTACAGTGCCTCAAACTCCCATAGCCCCTCCCCCAGTCGGCCTGGCCCCAGATCGCCCCCCTCACCAATGGGTCGGGGAGGGACCAGCGCTAAGAAGCAGTGAGAGTCTGGCTTCTGGTTATGCCACATTCTTCCCCGCAACCCCTGCTCAGCCAGAAGCCGGGCTCATGGCTGGAGAGGACAGTGGAGGTGGTGTGAGCCTCTCCACATCCACAGCAGGTGGCTGTTAAGGAACAAGGGGTCCTGGATTGCAAGAGCCCCTGACTGCAAGAGGGATGTCTGAGTTCCAGCTTAGGCCTGATCCCCGGGGGTTCCTAGACTGTGAAAGGGCACAGGACGAGCGGTCACAGGCCAGGCTGAAGGTCCCTCCCCGCCCCCCAGTGCATGATTTTGTGCACCGGGCTTCGAGTTATTAATAATGAACTACAAAGTTCGCTAATGACTATTTATTATAATTGTCTTGCAATTCATTTCCCTTACATGCCTTACTTGCAGGCACACCAATTCTCTCCACTAATACTCACAGGGAATATTTTAGCAGCCAATTGACTCCTCATTAGTCTTGGACTGAGTTGTTTGGTATGTGCAACAGGAAATATTTCGTTTTCAGGGAACAAGAAAAATAGGTTTATTTGCATTACACTCATTAATTTATGCAGTTATTCAGTGTATGGTAAGTTAATGTTCAAGAAAATATTAATTTTTATTAAAGTGTTTTATTATTTTATGTTAATGATTACTCATTTATTCCAGACCTTTGTATTCAGCATGTCTCTATCAAAATAAACCTACGTTTCTATGAAAATTAAAGGTTTTGTTTTTTGTGGCCCACATAAATGTAAACCTACACAGTGGCCAGAGAGGCTGCAGCATGGGCCCTTCCACAGTGGCGGCCACAGAAGCAGTGGTGCAGGCCTGGCCTGGTGCCATGCCACCACAGAGGCAGGAGGACAGGGGTGACATGGTCCTGGAGCCTCCACAGAAGCTGCACAGGGTGCAACTACAGTGCCTCAAACTCCCATAGCCCCTCCCCCAGTCGGCCTGGCCCCAGATCGCCCCCCTCACCAATGGGTCGGGGAGGGACCAGCGCTAAGAAGCAGTGAGAGTCTGGCTTCTGGTTATGCCACATTCTTCCCCGCAACCCCTGCTCAGCCAGAAGCCGGGCTCATGGCTGGAGAGGACAGTGGAGGTGGTGTGAGCCTCTCCACATCCACAGCAGGTGGCTGTTAAGGAACAAGGGGTCCTGGATTGCAAGAGCCCCTGACTGCAAGAGGGATGTCTGAGTTCCAGCTTAGTTTATTAAAGTGTTTTATTATTTTATGTTAATGATTACTCATTTATTCCAGACCTTTGTATTCAGCATGTCTCTATCAAAATAAACCTACGTTTCTATGAAAATTGAAGCTTTTGTTTTTTGTGGCCCACATAAATGTAAACCTTGTTTATTTGGCCGGTGTTAGCTTTTGAGTTTAAGGGATATTATCAGTCTCCCTTCCAAAGACATGCAAGTGCAATAAGGAATCACTAAACTAGAACCAGATTTATTTGTATAAAAATTTACACATAAATGTTCTGGTATCTTGACAAACTATGGCCAAAAGACAATCTAACCTCCATCTTTTGTGTTTACCAACTTTTTCCTAAATTTTGAGACTGATATCTATGGTAAGAGACTGTGATTTTTGCTACTGCAATGGTCTTTCTATGAACAAAAAGCTGCTGTTTTTAGAGTAGCTGCTGGTTATATCCTGGAGCAGTGATTTAAAAAAAATGGTAACATAATTAAGTTTATTCATCTATTCTTTTAAATCTAATTATCATTTTGCAGGTTTGCACCATTCACACAAAGTTAACAACACACAAGATAACAACAAACTTCGATAGTACATCTGTGAGGATCAAATGAATTTAGATATGAATATCCCCTTCATGTTTCCTGGGACATTATGGATACTTTTAAATTAGTTAGCTTCTTATATTACTTCTATCAGTGAGCAAACACATTATGTGGGGACCTACATTTATTTACTTTAATGGCACAGAAAAGAAAAACAAAAAAAAGTCATTGGATGAGGGTTTAAATGGTACGAGGTTATTATTCAGATATGCTACAATTAGCAGACTTTCAGTTTCCACAATTCTCATGGGTTGAGAGTAGATGAGCTAATAATTGAAGGATTATTTTATAATTTCAGAGATAATTAATTGCAAAGTAGTTTACTCTTTTTAAAGTACTAAGAATTATGTGATACAAATATTAGCTTTTCATTTATTTGAGTAATTAAATACACTTCCCTGTGAATTAATAAGATAGTAAATCTGATTCAAAATATTTATAATTATATTCAGTGTTTCATCCTTACCTTCAACATGAACAATGAATTAACAGGGAATTAACTTTGTTTTTAATGATTTGAAATTTTAGGATGGGCATAAAAGATAAACTTTGTTAGAATTGATGAAATAAGTAATCATCATGACTAAGTGATGATATAGCTTATTATTATTATTATTATATGAAATTAACCAATACTTACTATCATTGTGCTCAAATAGAACCCATTACAGGGATAAATTCCAAAAAAAAAAAAAGAGAGAGAGAAGACATATAATTTACATTTGCACATATTTGATTGGGTAAAAAGAGCACATGGCTAGACCTAACTTCAATAGGGCAAAGAAATGCAGTTTTACTCTATTCTTAGTAAGCAGACAGCTGGACATGGTTGAACAGCATTAATAGGACCATTTTATAATATTTTTAAAAATGTGTTCACTGTTTTCTTAACAGAGTTTATTATTTATTTTTCATAATAATTTCCTAATGTTAACAATAATTATTTTACATTCTGATGAACAACTATAAATATTTTATAAGCTTTGGGTTAGTTAACAATTCTTAAAACTCTTTATTTTAAATTATTTCATATAACACAATTCTGACTACTTTGTAATGCAGTTCTGGACTAACATACATTTTGTTAATGTTATATAAATTATTTAAACAAAGTTCCAATTTGGAAATAATTATTTTATTAAGTAAATTCCATATATATCCACCATTAAGAACAATTCCCATACATTTTTAAAAAATTAAATATTTTCTATGGTCTAATAAAATCTTACCATATAGATTTAACTAATCATGATTTACTTCCCCACCATTATTGACATTGAGCAAATAATCCATTTTTTTTCTATTGTGTTAAGTTACTCATTTCCTGTTATATGACTTGGGACTCTACTCCAATGGTTAAAATAGGAGACTTTAAAGAAAAGAATACTTACAGAACTAGGAGATGCTTTACGGGATGGTGCTCAGCTAGTGTGTGTGGTGGAGGAGAGAGGTTGATGTTGTCCTCCAAAGGACATTTCACAAAGTCTAGAGATATTTTTGATTGTCATTACAGGGGGGTGGAGGGATGCTACTTGCTTCTAGTAGGAATAATGCTAAACATCCTCAATGCACAAAATAGCTCTGCAAAATGAAGAACCATCCAGTCTCAAATGTCAATGGTGTCAAGGTGAAGAATCCTGGGTTAAAAGATCAAACCAGAGAGTGGAACACCAGAGGACAGCTACCGAGGGACAGGAATACCAGATCGAAGGCCTCGGGTAGGCACAAGGGAGAAACTATTTATTGGTGCGCAGTCAATGCTAGAATCTTGGATAAGTGGGCTGGCTAGTGGAAGTTATTACCACAGAGGGGCACAATGACTTCCAGGAACAAATAGGACAAAATGGATTTAAAATTTTAAATGAAGATAACTATAGATCTCTGTAATGCCTTGAGGAATTGTACATTTTAAAAACATGATAAAAAAAAGTGCTTCTGATGTTAATATTAAATAATTTATCTAATACAGTGATTTTCAAAAGTTACTCTGCATGAGAATCATCTGGTGAGGAACAAATACTTTTGTTTTAGTCTCCAATATGAACAGCCTGTGCTGCCATTATCCAAATCCACCTAAAGATAGATATTAATCTTCAAGATGCCTCATCCAGGGTCAGCCTTCTGGGATGATAGCAACATAGAAAAGCGTAGAGGATGGAGCCAGGGTGTGTAAATGGAGAAAAAAAAAAAACCCAGCAGATCTATCAGACTTCCCAGTGTTTTGAACTTTTATCCTGCTATGTTGGGTAACTTGGTCTCCTCAAATAACATACAGAAACAAACCTTACTTCCAGGACACCTTGTTCTGACTGACACATTTTTTTAAGGAGCAATTTGAGAAATTTTATATTAGATCAAAATCTTTATTTTTTCTTGCACAGGAGAAAAAATTTTACATTAAGTTCCATAGTTTAAGATATTTGAAACAGTTGCTTTCTAATCACATTTTTTGTTTAAATATATAATTCTCAGGAAATGTTCTCAACAAATGGCTTGTGGCAATTAAACCTGTGTGGGAGCATAGTTTTGAGAAAGTTTCATAATGTTATTACCTTATAATCTAGCTATATTAAAAATCTCTATTGCATATATAGAGCCAATTTTAGTGTTTCTTTTTTGCTCTTAAAACAGGACCCCTCACTGAGGATTAAATTAAAGAAAGTCTTTTCATAGATGGCTCCCACTGGAATGCAAATTACAATTTTAAGATTGCTGGTTCTCATGACCTGTCTTTGCTATTTTTCTATTAAAGCTTCTAATTTTAGTACACACTATTTAGTGTGTTTTGGATCTAATGAGATAATGATGGCCAGAAAGGATGAAGTTTAAAAGGGAAATCACATGGGTTGGATTAGTTTCTGTCTAAATAGCTGATCGAATGCACATTTCATTAGAGACACTTGTGGAGCTTGTCTTTGACTATTCAGAGAGTCTACAAGTGACATACTTCAGGCCTAGTTTTTGTTAGTTTCTGTTTTCCAAGTAGACTTCTGGCTTGGACAGTTAACAGACCAGGAAATAAATAAAAAGAAACACTTACACTAGGAACATTTCTAGCTATCTTTTGTATTTTGATTGTTTTGATTTTGTTTAATTTCACAATGTTATCTTAAATGTGGACTACAGAAACACTTCTAGAGTGTGGGGCATGAAACAGCCACTTCAGCTCCACCTGGAGGCCAGTCAGACAGGCAAAGTCATTGGTTCTATCTTAGATGCATAGGTTCAAGCAGCAATCAGACTGTCAAACCTCAGAGGGAAAGTAGGGGAGGGTGGGGGTAAGGGGGAGAGATCAACCAAAGGACTTGTATGCATGCATATAAGCCAAACCAATGGACACAGACAAAAGGGGGGCGAGGGCATAAGTGTGTGTGTGGGGGGTTACGAGGGGAATGAGGTCACATATGTAATACCTTAATCAATAAAGAAATTAAAGATTGGAAAAAAAATCTCTGGGGTTAGGGGTTAGGGACTAGGAATCAGCATTTTAACAAGTCTTCCAGATGGTTCTGATGAAAGCTAAAGTTTGAAAAGCAATATACTAGATTATTTAAAACCAGAAGAGCTTTTTGAATATGTTTTTAAAATGCATTACCCCTCAAGGCACTATAGAGATTTATAGTTATCTTCATGTTGTTTCAAAGTCAAATATACTAGGAATAAATACTTGAAAATTGATTTATATTTACTTTAATATTATTGTTTTCTGTCACTAAAAAAATTATGAATTGTTTGTGACTACAGATTCTGCCTCCAAATTGCCTCTTCTCTGAAAATGATGCAGGCAGATTACACTTGAAAATGATCATACACTTTAAAAAAATATATATAAGGGAGAGAGATAGAGAGTTAGAAACATTGATGAGAGAGAAACATTGATCAGCTGCCTCCTGCACACCCACTACCGGGGATGTGCCTGCAACCAAGGTACATGCCTTTGACCAGAATCGAACTTGGGACCCTTCAGTCTGCAGGCAACGCTCTATCCACTGAGCCAAACTGGTTAAGGCTGACCATCCACTTTTAAAATGACTTTGGTAATAAACACTTTAAATAAATTATTTTTCAAATTATTCTAATCATTTCGATATGAAGTAATCGAAAGTAAAAACTTTACTTGTGGCAAATTCTGATAGGAATAATCAGCCTCCACTAAAAATGCTTTATTGGTATTTATAATATCAATTTTGTGTGAAAATTACATATTGGTAATTCAGTTATTTCTTTCCTAACTATTTTGTTCTTACAGCCAATATTTACCCACAGATATCTGAATAATTACACATACTTGACTGATCTCTCATCTGAAGCAACAGGGATCATAACTTACAACAAAAACCCCAAACTCTGGGCCTCCTGACTTGATGAAACTTCATGATGTTGTTAGAATCCTCTGGAAATTCGGGCTATTTCTATAATGTCTTTATTAGAGTTTGTCTAGCCAACTCTGAGACTGGGGAATTGTCAGTTATAAGCAGGCATGCTGTTTTTAACTTTTAAAATTGTTTCTGCTCTTATGTTTCCTTCAATGGCTGGCCTCCCATTCTGCTCAGTGTCAAAGGCTTTTTCCCATCTGGGCTTGTCCAATCTGTCAAACTCTGCTCCTTTCTCCCTCCAACCGCCAGCATGGAAACTCCTGCCTGTCTCCTCAAGTCAACTCCCTCAGAGAAGTTATTCACAGCAGAGTTCTTGGGCCAATCACGGTATATTTCCTTAATTTACATCATAGCTTGAAGGGGTAGCACATCAAAGAGCTGTTGGACATAGATGCACATTATAACAAGGAACATTACTTAATCTTACATTCAGGTCCTGCTTCCTTTGTGACTCAGGCAGCCATACTACTGAATTCTTATGATTTTTCCCCGTATAATTTCCATTATCTCTCCCTACTTCCAACTTCTGGAGCCTCCAGTCTACCTGACAGGCTTATTTGAATTAGAACCGCCATGGTGAATTAAGATTAACTCCTCTCCTCATTGAAACCAAAAGGCATCACTGTGTACATTTCAATATCCCCAACATTCTGAGACTATTAAGATAGACCATAAACTTTCTGCTATTCATGAAAGCAGGCCTCAGAGAACCCAAACAGAAACATACGGGCATTATTGCATAATTTCTCAAAATAAAATTTAGTCAGGTTCTGGCCCAGCCAATGTAGTATCACAAATACATTTTGAATGGTTATTAAAATTTTGAGCGCTGATACAAAAATAATCAGATTGGATGCTATGAGGAAAGAAAGAAATCGTCATGCTCATTTGGTATCACAAGAGAAAAACACCCATGGACTTTTAAATCAAAGGGAAAAGATGAACTATATAACTGTGCTTTGATATGGAGCAGAAACTCTGGGAAGTGGCCTTCATTCTGTTACTGCAAAAGACAGAGTTGGACTTTGTACATGGTGGGATGGAGGGAGATGGGACCCTGGAGGGGAACCTCCTCGAAGTTACATCATCAATAAACTTCCCATGATGATTCATCCTGCTATGGAGTCCTCGGGAGATCCTTGCTCCTATGAACCCCAGCTCCACTTTCACCAGTAACAGGTGGGATGCAGCAGATACCCACCGATAACAAGAATAGTAATTTTATGAGATACTAACCTATATGCAGGATATATATTTCACAATAGATTAAATATAGTATCAGAGTAATGCTAGGATTATTACACTTTAATTTTGATGAGAGTACATATGCTTGGGATAAAATTCTTCCTGTGCCTTTTTGTGCAAAATTTATATATTTAAAAATGATATTTTAAACAGGCAAAATATATGAGTAGTGCTCTAGAATTATGAAACAGAATAAACAACATGATAAACTATTACATTAACAAAAGCATAAATATCACATAAGTGAAAATTCCAATTAACAAATACTGTTTAAATGGAAATAATATCTAATTTCAGTATCAGTTGTCTTCATTTTAATCTAACTTTATCACAGTTAACTGTCCTATGGAGGTACAAGAGCCCAGATCTGTGAACAGTTGGTGAACAAAGCCTTCAGCTACATTTTTTTTCTGCCTACAATAGCAATGCTGATCTCAGTGAAGGTCACACAAATCATCCATATTTGATCACAGCCTTCTGACTAGTCATCCCAACTGAACATTGTAGAGAATTCAGGTTCCGCATGAAATTCGATGAAAACCTTTAGGCAACCCTCAGGAGCATTGCTAAAGCAGGTGAGCTCCGTTAACTTAGCTTGAGTGCGGAGGCCGGGGAAAGATTCCTTGAACTCAGAGCTCTGATAGTGTCCAGCAGTTTGCAACGGAGCAGCAGAGGCTGGGGCTGAAGGTCCCACAGAACAGAATTCTTGAGACTGTTCAAGTGATAGTGAACAGAGGAGATGCCCTTGAGTACAGCAAGGCTGTAAAATAGCTGGCAGTGTCCTTCTACCTCTGTGTTAGTGGGAGAAGAACTCATATTTCATGTAATGCACAGGTCTCACAAGACTGTAGTGACCAGTCACCTTCCCTTCCAGTAATTTGTGAGAGGGCCATTCATTCTGGAGAAGTGAAAAGGGCCTCAGAAACGCTAAGCAGCGGTTCTCAACCTGTGGGTCACGACCCCTTTGGGGGTCGAAAGACCCTTTCACAGGGGTCACCTAAGACCATCGGAAAACACATATATAATTACAATTTTTTGTGATTAATCACTATGCTTTAATTATGTTCAATTTGTAACAATGAAAATACATCCTGCATATCAGATATTTACATTACGAATAATAACAGTAGCAAAATTACAGTTTTGAAGTAGCAACAAAAATAATTTTATGGTTGGGGGTCACCACAACATGAGGAACTGTATTTAAGGGTCACGGCATTAGGAATGTTGAGAACCACTGCTCGAAGGGCTCATTACTACAATCCTCAAAAGCATAAGAAGCTTTCTTACTTACGAATTTGTTTAAGAGATTAAAATTAATTATCCAACCACAACAAAATATCTAAATTTTATATTAACAGAGCCAAGATTAGCTTTGCCACTGTTGTGACACTGGGGGGTTACCCTTGGGTACTGACTCTGTGTTACCGGTTTTTATAACTTTACAAAATATTTTCTGGTGTTAACTTAATCTGTAACATGTTGAATATAAAAATTCAATAATATGCTAAAGACAATTAGTAGAGTTATTTGTGGGTGGGGTGAAGACAAAGTGAATTTCTATTATTAAGAGAGAACAAAGTGCATGCTTGGATATGTAGTTAGATAACCTCAATTTAAGCATAGTCATGAGCTTGAATTAAAGGGTTACAAAATCACAGTTATATTGTTGTGTCTAAACTAATAGTTATTTGGTAGGGTTTTGGAAATACTAATTCTGAGGTTCTGATCAAGATAGTGATCATTTTGGCCTTAAAGTTCCTCTCAGTGTGATGAATTTTAAACAGGTTTCTTCCTGATGCACCTCATCTTTCTTTTTGTGGAACATTTACAACCCAGAAATGTATTTCTCAAGGACCTAGGAGCCATTCCTTTGAATATGAACATGAAGAAAGACAGTTTCATTCTTTTGCATGTTGCTTTCCAGTTTTTTTAAGCATATTTATTAAAGAGACCTTACTTTCTCCATTGTATGTTTTTGGTACCTTTGTCAAAAATTAGTTTCCCATATATGTATGGGTTTATTTATGGGCTCTCCCTTCCATTCTACTGATCTGTGTGTCTATTTTTATGCTGATATCATACTGCTCGATCAGCTTTTTAGTAGAGTTTGAAGTAAGGGAGTACAGTAACTCCCTTTGTTCTTTTTTTCTCAGAATTTCTTTGGCTATTCCTTTGTGGTTCCAGAGAAATTTGAGAATTTTTAATTCTATTTTTTTTGTGTAAAATGTCATTGGTTTTTGATAGGGATTGCACTGAACCTGTAGATAGTTTTAGATAACATGAAAATTTTAACAATGCTAATGATTAAAATCCATAAACATGGAATTATCTTTCCATTTATTTGTGTGTTATTCAATTTCTATCTGATATCATACACAAAATTTAACTCAAAATTGATTAAAAACTTGAATATAAGACCTAAAACAATAAAATGCATGGAAAAATAGGCATTAAAATTATGGACCTTGTTCTCAGAAGAATTTTTGTGAACTTGACTGCAAAGGCAAAGGGAGTAAAAAAAAAAAAATGAATGAATGTAACTACATCAAACTAAGCAGTTCCTGCATGACAAAAGAAAGCACCAACAAAACAAAAAGTTAACCAAACAAATGGGAGAATATATTTACAAATATGACTCTGATAAGAGGCTAACATAAATATATAAAGAACTCATACAACTAAAAAGCAACTAAAAAAACAAACAAAAAAATTGATTTAAAAATGGGGGGGAATCTGAATAGATACTTTTCTAAGGATTACAGACAAATGGTCAATAGAAATATGAAAATATGCTCAATATCTTTTCAATACAAAAACATCTAGCATTGACAGAACTAAGGTGGTTTAAGACAACAGGAAAGTGTGGTCTTTTAATAATTGATGTTAGGTCAATTCCATATACATATGGGCATAGATTAAAGAAGCTTTATTGTTTTGCTACTTCTACAAGTGGCCTGGAATTATTTTCTGCATATGATGTAAGAATTCAGTTTATTATTGTCACTACTTATTGATTTGTCCATCACTCATGTTACCAGAAAATAACTTAATAACCTTAAAATAAACAATGATTCTCTAAAATGGATGAATCGCTAAAGGATCAAAGTGTTCAATTGGACTACATAAAAACTTTTTAACGTTTCTATTAAATGACACCATAAGATACAGAAAGGAAGATATGGAGTTAGAGAACATGACTATATATAAAGAGCTCACATAGAATTATATATAGAACTATATATAATAAGAAGTGGCAGGCAAACCAAAAGGAAAATGAGCAAGAGATTTAAGTAGGCACTACACAAAAAGGACATCCAAATATCCATTTAATTATTAAAGTAACTTAATCATAAGATGATGCCCAGCAGTATGTTTAAAATTTAATAATATTGACAGTTCCAAGCGGTGAGAATGGGAGGAAAAAGTAGGAAGAAATCAAATGTCCTTGCAAAAGGGTTTAAGTAAGACCCAGGTAATGGTTTATGAATACGGCAACAAAGAAAGTACCAGAGATAAGTTTAATATCACAAAAAGGTTTTTCATGACATGTGATTCTGCATGCGAGAACGACTGAGGAAGAGAAAGACAAGATAATCAGGATAATAGTAATACACATAATGACTTGACATTTAAAAAACCAAATGAGAGAATATACAAGGTGATATGAAAAGTTTTTTTCTGTTAAAATAATAAAGTAAAATAGGGATACTTTTAGATTTATCTAAAAATAAAACATAGAAATAATGTATTATATTTTTGTATATGTTTTAATTATTTTAAGATGAGAGTATTTTTGTATTATGATTATATTAAGCTTCTTTCTACACTAAAAAACAAACAAGGAGACAGAGGAATATAATTTCTTAATTCTCGTTTCTGATCACAGTGGCTTTTGTCTTCTCCCACTGACCCTCTCTGCCAAATCACACACATATGTACACACTCACATTCACACTCACTCCACAGTCTCCTACAGCAGTGGTTCTCAACCTTCTGGCCCTTTGAATACAGTTCCTCATGTTGTGACCCAACCATAAAAATATTTTCATTGCTACTTCATAACTGTAATGCTGCTACTGTTATGAATCGTAATGTAAATATCTGATATGCAGGATGGTCTTAGGCGACCCCTGTGAAAGGGTCATTCAACTGCCAAAGGGGTCGCAACCCACAGGTTGAGAACCGCTGTCCTACAGGAACAGTAAATTATTTGATGGGCATCTTGAAGAAGGGACTACAAAGTTGTTCCTTTGCCTCTATACCTTCCTTGTTTTTGGTATCTCCTGTTTTCCAAGTCTGAGTGCCATGTAACCGGAGCCATGCAGCGAGCTCAGTGGAGCAGGCCCTGCCCATCCTGGGCACAAGACCTATAGGTTTTAGCTCTGCCAATGTCTGTGGGAGGAAAAGACCCTTATTCATGGGCAAAGTCTGAACAAGAAGCTGCAGCCACCACCAATCCAAGTACACTTTTTCATTGCCAATCAATAATAAAATGTATATTCCATTTCTTTGTCTCCCCTATCTTTCCGCTGGAACTCAACTTGGACAGCCAACATAGTGTTACTTCTTGGACTGCCTACAATGTTTAGAAACACCAACAGAATATGTGCTCTGTGCTTGTTCTTTTATCATGATATTTCTTTTAAGATATTCATACCTTTGGGCCTGGTTTATATTCTATTGAATATTGTATCACGTCGTATGAGTATTTTCTATTCCATTGCCTCTGCTATCCTGTTAACCTGAAGATTATAGAATAAACTATTTCCACGTCCATGAATGGTTTGAGAACTAGCAGAATAACAGTTACCATCCTTTAGGCAAAAGTTAAAGTTGTAGAAGACAGGAGAGAGGCAGTGAATTAGAAAGAAGGAAATGGAAAGTCCAAGAACATTTATGGTAATCCTTCCTCGTGATTATGTCCAATGTAACATATCTGCATTAATCTGTGGTTCCTTTAATTTAAATTAATGAGATGTGAAGAGTAGTATTTCAAAAAAGAGGCTCTAGAATTAAAATCTCTGGGTTAAAATCCCAGATCCACTGCTTACTGAATCTGTTCTTCAAGACAGGTCATCTCGTTGTGCCTGAGCTTTATAGTCTACACTACAGAGGAGGATAATGACCAAATCTACTCATACAACTGTGGAGAAGATGTGAGAAGATTTATGTACAGTATTGGTACAATATTTGTAGGATGACCTCATAAATGTGATATTTATTATGATTACTATTTATCTTATTTTTATTACTGTGCTAACATGGAACGTTTGTCCTTCATATTTTATAGACAAATTTGCTTAATATTCAAAGTTAGTTGACTATGAATTCAGTTTTATATTAAATACCTTATTTGATTCGCAGCTTCTTATAAAATTTCTTCTCTGCCAAAAACAAACAAACAAACAACTGTCAAGAGCCCCTGAAAATAGAAAGGAATCATTTGGATTATTTTGATCTTACTTGAATCCATGCTATCTTCTTCTTGTTTAATAGACTAGAAATTTTTGGTAGAGATGAGTTACTGCACGAGCAGTCCAACACTATAAAGTTTCCAGTAGCTTAAAATAAAGTGACTTTGTTTTTTCCATAGCTTTGCCACTACAGGCCTCAAAGCTCTACTTGGTAGTCAAGTTATCAGAAGACTGTCAAGAGCCACAATAAATGTATTCAAATCTCTGAAGAATATTTTTCTTTTTGCCATTATTTCCATGGTCTACAAGTCAGTAAGACTATTTCAGTGCCTTTAGAGCATTGTAACTTTGTGTTTAAAGGAGTGGGCTCAGATGATGTTTCCTTCTCTTTTAAATAAACTCAAAAAAATATCATAAGTGCCTTCAGTAGCTTTAGGACAGTGTCAAATTCCAAGTACTGCATATTAAATCATCCATGCTAGAGCAGTGGTTCTCAACCTTCTGGCCCTTTAAATAAATACAGTTCCTCATGTTGTGACCCAACCACAAAATTATTTTCATTGCTACTTCATAACTGTAATGTTGCTACTGTTATGAATCATAATGTAAATATCTGATATGCAAGATGGTCTTAGGTGACCCCTGTGAAAGGGTTGTTCGACCGCCACAGGGGTCGCTACCCACAGGTTGAGAACCGCTGCTATAGAGGATACCTTTTCTAAATAGTGTTATCAATTCCTGACTGATTAAAAAAAATATATGTCTCTCCCCCTCCCTCCCTCTCTCCCTCACTTTTCCTCTTTCTCTCTCCCTCTCTGCATCTTTCCCTCACCACCACCACCACCCCTCTTTCTTGGCATTTAGCTTTAGAGATGCATGTGGGGTCTTTGAAATTAGTGTCATCATTACATATAAATATTTCTTAAATGTAATGATATTTTCAAGTAAAAGGTATATATTAAGAAGGTTTTTTTTATGCAGGTAAATGTCTTAAAAACAAACCATCTTTGAACAAAATTATACATACATTTGTTAAATGAAAAGTGCCAGTTATCGACTAATGTGCACAATAATGTATTATAAGTATGAATTTGAATGTTCACCTGCATATTCTTGTATTTGTTTGTAAAATCATAGAAATAGGTGTTAAAGGTAAGAGTAAATGCTATTTCCCCCACAAATACCAAATTAAAGACAACAGAGAAAAACTTTTCCTTACATATCTATTTATATATATATTTTTAGATTTTTATTGATTTCTAGAGAGAAAGAAAGGGAGAAACATTGATGTTAGAGTGAAACATTGGCTGTATCTTACACGTCCCTTACTGGGGATGGAGCTTGCAACTGGGATATGTGCCCTTCAAGGAATCAAACTAGCAATCCTGCAGTGCATGGTGACGATGCCCAACCAACTGAGCCATACTGGCCAGAGCTATTTATATATGTTTTTACTAGAGGTCCGTTGCACGATATTTGTGCACGGGCAGGGTCCGTAGGCCTGGCCAGCGATCAGGGACGATCATGGCCTTCCTTCCCCAGGCTGCTGGCCTGGGTTTCCTTTGTTCCGCACTGCCCCCTGGTGGTCAGCGCACGTCATAGTGAGTGGTCAAATTCATGGTCAGTTGAACTCTCCAGGGGACAATTTGCATGTTAGCTTTTCATTATATAGGATTTTACAATCATGTACTAAGAAACGAATGTGTATAAAGTTTTCTCAATGTTTAAAACTTCAATAATTTTACACGTATACATAAGCAGAAAAAAACATGGAGTAGTTAGCCAAGACAATTAATTACTGACTAGTTTTTTTATTTTTCTTTCTAATGTATTTGCCAACTCCCCAATGATTATATATTGCTTTTATATTCTAGATTAATTTACAAATGATAATATTCCAAGTTGGTGTTTGACGTAACAGACGGTAATACCCAATATTTTAATTCATATATATGTCCATACACATCTATATGTAATTTCTAGAGGAAAGAGTAGAAATAAAACCTAACATTTAAAGAGGTTATTTTAAGTTTGAGATAGAGATAATTACTCCATCATATATTTTTTCTAATAAGTATTTTTATACACTTACCTATGATTTATTTTATAAACAGAATTTATTTTTTATTTTGAAAATAAGTATTTATGGTTAAGATAGTAATGCAGTTTATGAATACTAAAATCTGTAACAGATGTATTTTTCAAGAGCAAAAGAAATTGCAGACATCTATCATAAAACATATTTCTCGCTTTGTCTGAGAAGCCAGTATCCAAATTTACACAAATAAGCAAGTGTCACTCATGTCTTAACCAGATCAAAGTTGACAAAAAAAGCCCCAGAGCAGGTGGATTGCTTCAATCCTGTGCCTTCTATGATGAATACAAAATAAGTTCTAAAAGATTCCTGGATATTTGTAGGTTGCTGGCGATAGCTCAAAGCAATATGACATTGATGATGAAGATTGGGCAAGATAACCCCCCTCCAAATAGAACAGGGCACTGTTTTTTTGTTTGTTTGTTTTTGTGGCCTTTGGTTTGGGAACCATTTAACTATAAATGTAACAGCTGGCCAGTGAAAGGATGGTCTCAGGACCAGTTGAAGGGTGCCGAGATGTGATGCTATTGGCAGGCCGCCTATGCATTCGAGATGAAATAAGCCCAGCAACTGGCCATTTTAGCAGCTGGCCAGACAAAGGGTATTGTTCAGATATTTAACAGATGATAATTGAACATTCTAGTGCTACTTTTTGAAAAGAAAGTGGTTACCAAATGGGTTGGCAAATGTTTGGGGACAATCGATAATCAAAGTTTAAAACAAAGATTTATGGGAAGGTAAGCCAACAAGCATAAGATTGTCAACTCATTCAGAAAGATTAGACAAAAGAGTCCATATTATAAAATGAAATGGATCATGCTTAAACTCCAACATGTATTACCCATTTTAAACTCTGGCCTTTCCCCCCACCCGCCTCAGATGAATCATCTTACCATAATAAAAGCCATTACTTCTTTATTACCACCTCACTGTTTTTCCTAAACTGATAATACTATTTAATTTACATCTGTAAACATTCTTTCTGTTATCTTATAGTGCAAGATTGTGTGTACTTTTCATTAACTAATATATTTAACTTTAATAAGTCCATATAACAAACAATTGAAAGAGCATTCATTAAGAATAAATTAAACCTGGAAAAAATTATACATTTAATTGACAATAAAGATTAAGTCATCTTGCTTTATTGGAGATACCCTTAAATACAGTAGAAAATGTGGTAATATAAAATAGGTCGCTAAAAGTTTGGTTTTCAAAACTTAAAATATACCTTATAATTTTAAAATTATTTACAAAGTAATGTAATTTTACATTATTGGCAGAGATTCATAAACCCAAGGGTTAACTAAAAATGGTAACATAAATTTTGGTTTCTCATTAAGATACCTGTAATTTAAAAATAATGTATGAATACTCTCTAATTGGAAAAAAAAGTCACTTTTAGCTCAAATTTACTGCTTTATTAAAGTTTTCCTATGGAACTCATCAGGTACTTCTTTTATAAGAGATATGCTATAAAAGCATAATTGTCCAAAAAAATAAATAAATAAAATTGGAAAAATCTGATTACAGCAATTCCCATAGATTTAACTTGAAGAGATCTCTGAATTGAATACCAAATGGATTTTCCAGGACCTGATGCCAAGTGTAATAGACCATACAAAGTTAAGAGGCAAATAAAAATCTCAACTTATCTCACTTTATCTGTTACATGCACCACATTAAAAACAAGGGTCAGAGAGTAAGAGAAGAATTGTCTATTATTCTAAAAGGACATATGGGTAAAATAAGAAATGTAAAGACATTAACCAGAAAGAGAGGCCAAATCTGTGAAATGGTGATTTGAGCTCCATAGGGTTTAATGAGCATTGAAAAGAGTTTATAACTCTGTAAAAGTAGGGTCATGTTTCACTAAATAACATGCTGGCCAACAAAAGGGAAAAAAAAATACTTTCTTGTTTGCCATAAAAAAGTGCCATAATCCTTAAAATACCTTGATATTTGTGAGAAATAGAAGTTTTTAAAAGGTAATGCTACTATTCTTCAACATTGTTTTCTAAAATTATGGAACTTCAAATAATTAAATTCCAAATGGTTTCAAGATAAAACCTTAATAATGTTGTCCATTTTATAAAAACAATATAGACTACATTAAGAAAAACCACACAATAATAAGAACGTATGTTTTTGTGTAACTTATCTATATGTATATTACATACATAACATATATGACATAGAATCTACCTTCCTTCCAGAATAATAATTTGTTAAGTATCTAGTATTCTCAAACTGCCCCATCATTATTTGTGTTATGAAAAGTGTCAGGAATTTTACTTTAGCCTTTTTAAATACCTTTTGTGTGTTAATAGAAATAATAATATTTAGAAAACGCAAAATTATATGAGTATATTTAAATATATTTTTATTAATTTCAGAGAGGAAGGGAGGGGGTGAGAGAGACAGAAACATCAATGATGTTTCTATGGAGGATTGAGCCTGCAATCTGGGCACGTGCCCTGACTGGGAATTGAACTGTGACTTCCTGATTCACAGTTCAATGCTCAACCACTGGGCCAAACTGGCTGGTCATGAATATTTTTAAAAATTATTTCTTTCATTGTTACATTTGGGTGTCATCAAAACACAAGCTCATGTAAGCATTTTAGGGTCATCATAACTTTACTACTTCCGCTTGCTTTTTAAACCAGCTATCTTATTTATTTATCACCTTACAAACGATATTATATTCCCAGTGCGATTCCTATTCTTAAAATATGATTATATTTCTGCTTAACTTAGAAAAACTAAATATTGAACAGCCATATTACTTTTTAAATTATACTTTAAGAAAGAAAATAAATTATGTTTGGCTCATAGTTTATGAGTGTATATTTTATTATTTTGTCTTCAAAGCTATATGCATAATATTATTATCCCTACTTACTGATAAGGAAATTGGAAAAGAATGCCTAAAGATGCTAATTGATCCATCCACAGGAATATGTGCTTTAGTGAACAATCAAGTTTAAAAATTTTTTCTACTAACTTGGAGAAATTTATAATAATAAACATATTTTCTGGACTTCACTATTATAAAACAAATTATTTTATATGTAACTAACCAAATTCATTTGGAAACAGAATTTTAGAGTGGAATATACATTTTAAAAATCATCAGTTTCCTAGAAGTGGGATTACTGGGTCAAACAGGAGTACACCACTCAGAAAGGATATATGCACCCCTATGTTCATAGCAGCACCATTTACAATAGCTAAGATTTGGAAACAGCCTAAGTGCCCATTAGCAGATGAGTGGATTAAAAACCTGTGATACATCTACACAATGGAATACTGTACTGCTGTAAAAAAAGAAAAAACTCTTACCATTCGAAACAGCATTAATGGACCTGAACAACATTATGCTAAGGTAAGTGAAATAAGCCATTTGGAGAAAGATAAATATCACATGATCTCACTCATTTTGGGGATATAATGAACAAAAATAGATCCAGAGACAAAGAAGCATCAAACAGACTGTCAAAACTCAGAGGGAAAGGAGGGAATGGTGAGGGGAGAGGTAAGAGATCAACCAAAGGACTTGTATGCATGCATATAAGCATAACCAATGGACACAGACACCAGGAGGGTGAGGTCATATGCTGGGGCAGGGGGGAATTGGCTGGGGAAAGGTCAATGGTGGGAAAAGGAGACATATATAATAGCTTAAACAATAAAGAATTTAAATTAAACAAACCATGCGTTTTTTCATATTAAGACATGGAAGTTAGGCCATGGAGAGGTGACGTTAGAATTCTAGCTATAGTTTATTTCAGAAGCTGCATAATTATCATGATCTCTTAACTGTTAGCACTGGGCTTTTTCAACTACTCCATCTCTCCTGTCCCACATATTAAGTATATATGCAGTATCACACACAATACATTAAGAATCCTTTATAATAAAGAGTTAATATGGTAATTAGACTGGATGGTGGAACAACTTTCCGGAATGACCAGTGGGTGTCGGCGGGGCCACAGGGCTGCAAGGCAGCTGGGGCTGCAAGGGATGAGCCCCTTGCACAAATTTCGTGCATTGGGCCACTAGTAGTCTATAAAATTCAAGCTCCAAATAGTTTCCATTATTTCCTGTGCTTTACATATCGAGGTGAAATGGTGAACATAATTTAGTAAAATAAAACTTCAGATTTTAATATATGTTCCTCTATGTAACTAGCATATAAATTTTTAATATGAGCATCAAAGACTTGAAACCTATAACCACTTTTAATTGCTCCCTTCTCTCCCATTCTGGCTATCTATCTGTATTTCTGCTTTGGAGAAAAGTACAGAAAATTAATGTTACTGTGAATTAAAATGATAGGTATGAAAGAAACAGAGTGTAATCTTTGTGGCTTTGCACTGACTTCTTGGGGTTAAAAGAAGAAAAATAAAATAATTGAGTTTTATTTCCCTTCTACTCTCATTTAAACTTCAAAACTGTCTTTCACATTAAAAAAAGATACAATGATCTCTAGATACTAGTACCTTGTAATAAAGGGAAAATAGTTCCTTAAATCTACATGATAAATATTATACACATCTAATCAGAGATGACAATAAAACAAAGTAAAACACCTTTATATTGGAATAATGTCAGTGTTGTTACATCCATAAATTAAGACAATGACTTTTTAAGTTGAAAACACACACACACACACACACACACACACACTTACTGTTGTTTATCTGTAAAATCCTTTTGAAACCATGATCTAGTATTCAGTATCTGAGAAATTTTGGAACTGTGACAGTTTGATAGTCAACCATATAATAGAAAAGAAAATGCACTCTTTATCTGTATCTCTCAAAACACATTAAAGGGGAAGCAATACATACTCCCCCAAATTTTCTTCTTACATCTTCTACAGGCTTGGACTCAATTTTATTCCAGCCAACATTGTAGAGCCTATTTTTTCCACTTCAAATGTTTCTTCCTTAGTTACCAACTCAGAAGACTTTTATCCTCTCTTCCCCAAAAAACTGTTCCTTAGCTTTTATATATGTACACTAAATATGTTTTCTATCCTCTTACTGACATTCATTGTAGAAGGATATTTCTTTAAAAAAACAATCAGTAAGCATTGTCTTGAAAGCCAAAGAGTAGGTATTAGAGACACTATTGTGTATGCTTGAAAGATGGTAATCAACATTATGCAGTGGTAAAAACGGAAAAAGTGTCACCTGTAGTACTTGGAAGCATGTACCACATACATATAATGTATTAAATAAACTTATAGGATGAGGAAAAGAAGCTAGAAAACAATGTTATTATTGGGTGCATTGCGTGTCTGTATTGATATCTCATTAATTAGAAAAAGAAGAGCTCAGAAAAAGTTTGGCAGTTTATAAGCAAGATTGCAAGGTTTTAGAGAAATTCCAGAAACTCATGGCTTTGCAATGAAAAAAGTCAACCAATTTTAGATTCCAAACAGTAAGAGAAGAAAATGAGAAAAGTTTTGAGGAAATAAAAAAATAATAATTTAAGGGTGTAATATCACACATTTTAAAAACTAAAAAATGAGTAGAAGTATTCCTGATCAAAACAAAACAAAACAAAACATAAAAACAACAACTAAGGATCTAGAAACAACCAAGTCCTTTCAATTAGACAAAATGACTTATGGAAGAAAAAAAAAGAATATCAACTATTCTACCAAAGTAGATCAACTCAAGGTATATATAAACATAACAGAGTAAAGTGGAACAAGATGAGGATAGAGAAGCAAAAGAATATACTGCTTCTGGAAATTATGTCCCAGAAAGAACTTTGGGCTTGTTATTTCACACATAGATTTCACTAACTGATGATTATGAAAGGTGTTCATGATTCACTGACAAGAGGGGGAAAAGGTTACTATTTAAGAAATTATCTTTAGTGAGGCCAGCATGGCTCAGTGGTTGACCTATGACCTATGAACCAGGAGATCATGGTTCAATTCCCGGTCAGGGCACATACCTGGGTCGCAGGCTAGATCCCCAGTGTGGGGCATGCAGGAAGCAGCTAATCAATTATTCGCTCTCATCATTGATGTTTTTTTTCTCTCTCCCTCTCCCTTCCTCTTTGAAATCAATAAAGATATATTAAAGAAAAAAAAAGAAATTATCTTTAGGCTGTTTAGAGACTATAGGTGTGTAACAAGCTAAAAATGCTAGTCATCTGTGCATTCCCTGATGGCCTCTCCACATAAGGACAAGGTAGAAAAGTGAGCAACTCCTGGAATGTAACACCATGTGAAAGTTGATTTATTGTAAGAAACTGCAAACATATAAAGAAATTAATCAGGAAAATGACACCATGAGATTCCACTTGAAGAATGGCATAGAATTCCAGAAGCTTTCACAGGGATCCTGAGAGCTGGGTGAGGTTTGAAACATGTGATTTAAAGCAACCACAGAGACACCCCATGGTAGGCGTGAGGGCACTGCCGTGTCTTAAGGCAACATCATAAGGGATGTCCTCAATATGCAACTGCTACAGAGCTCCCTGCTGCCACCCAGAATTGGTATGGGATCTGGGAGGAGGATAAAACATGTTAAATTGTTATTTCATGTCCACAATGTAAGACTCTTTTATTCTGGTTTTAGAAGTTTAATAATTTGTTTCAAGTTAGCAGAGTGGACATAAAAAGTGGTTTAATGTTTTTCTTATCATGGTCTTAAAAATCGAATTTAAATATAAGTTCGATGAGGGCAGGAATTTTGTCTGTTTTGTTCGCAGGTGTATCCTCAACAACTAGAACAATGCTTGCTACATGATAAGTGCTCAATAAATATTCACTGACTAAATAAAGCAAAAATGCTCTTTCGGATTTCGTTTAGTTGAATATCCCCCTCCATTGTATTATATGCAGATCACATAAATTATGAGGCACTCTATTATCAATAGCATTGTAAAGCTTCAATTTTAACGTGTATATACATTTCATCACCTCTGTGCCCCCAGAGCAGTCAAAAGCTGGGATTCTGGACTACAAGGAATAAAGAGGCATTGTCTGGATCTGAGATAATTGTCCTCTTTATCAAGATCCAGTCCCTCTTGTTCATTGGGCAGTGGAGAAAGAGAAATTGGCTAAGCCCTAGAAAGTGCTAGAGTGTAGCTGTAACTTTCTAAGCTTCTCTGGACAACACTTAAGAGTAGAGAGCTTTTTGTAGACTGAGTTAAAATGCTGGTCTTCTCTTGGGTAAGTGTGTGAGTTTTTCAGAGTTTCCTTTACTCATTCCTGCCTGGCAGTTTTCTTTGAATCCCTGTGGGACATTTTTCTGAAGTTCAATATCCCATCCCCATCAACTGGCTGCAGGCACCTCTCACTATGCACCTGATGAGCAACACGATTAGAGTTGAGTATACATCTGTAACAGTGTGCAAGACACTCTTTAGTAATATATTAAAATAGTTCATACGTTTTTATGTTGAATGGTAAAAATTAGGTTTCCTTAGGAACCAAATGAAGAGCCAAATAAAATTTCAAAATATTAGAATCTGAGAAGTTTCATTGCATATTAAACAAGCCATTGAACAAGCTCTCTAGGTCATTGGCAAGATGCTATAAAAAGCTTTTAACTGCACTCAACCTCTCAATTTTATTGAAGTGAGCATATAAGTGGAAGGAGCCCTGTCTTTCACAGTCAATACCAACTTACTCCACTTGAGCACTTACTCATTGCATTTCTCTGGATTACAGGGCCCTGTGGGAAATTAAGAACCAGTAACACACACACACACACACACTCAAAATTCACATTTTTCTAACCTATGTAATAGCAGTATAAAAATCACTACTTCTTCCCCAGACAAAATTAAGTGTCTTGCAATTTTGGAAAGGTAACTTAAAAATTCAAGATGCTTTAACATTCATGAAATTGTGCTTGAACTAATGCATAATTGTTACACTAAAATAAAGTGTTAATAAATAAACATTACATGTGTACCTTGTCACTCACATATAGTTTGACACCAGAAAAAGCAGAGTTTGGCCTTTTCTTTAAAGGGTCTCTAAAACACTGTGAATTCAGAGGAAGAAGGCAGCACAGAGGAAAGGAAGCTGCAGAAGTGACAAGAGAAAATGGCTATGACTTTCTACGTGCTACCTGGTAGGGATCTCAGCTATTGGTGTTTACAGGGTGGTGAAGAAATCATTATAAAGCTGAGAAATATAAGAAACCTCAAAATGCTTGCTAATATCAAAAGTTAAGATTCTTTGGTTTGGAGAAATTCTAGGGTTATGAAACTAGAATGGCATTTATGTGGTTCAATCATAACTGAGATAAAAAAAAACACAAACAATAGAAGCTGGTTGTCCTGAAAAATTGGGCACTTATCAACTTCAAACCCTAGAATCCCCCTGAGTCTCCTGCAAGGTGGAGGGCACAAGGGAAAGTTGTACTGTCAGTGATAAATGGATACTTATAAACCACTGCACAACCAGGGGACATGTCTGTACTCAGTCGTACATTCATCCCAATATCCTTTTGTCATCAAATGAGGCAAGAAGAGTAGGAGAATGTTGCTTTACATAATCAAGGCACACTTTATTGCAACATTTTATCTCCAAAGTCCAGTGGAGCAAAAGGGGAAAAATGAATGTGTACAAGACTAAAGTTTTGTTTCCTTGGTCTTAAAGGTTGATAACCTAATACATTTTCATTCAGGATAAGTTAATGTGCTTTTCTTTTGTCTATAACAGTGCAGAACATAAAGGTGCAGGGAGAGCAAAATCTCACTTTTCTTGAGTTGGGATATCCATTTTGTCCTCACAAACATTGGAGCTCTCTTATATCTATGTCTATGTCTATGTCTATCTTTATATCTATCTATCTATATTTCTATCTCTCTATCTTTATCTCTATCTCTGTCTTCATTTCTTTCTTTTTTAAATATGTTTTTGATTTCAGAGAGAGGAAGGGAGAGGGAGAGAAGGATAGAAACATCAATGATGAGAATCATCCATCGGCTGTCTCCTTCACTCCCCCTCTTGGGGATCAAGCCCACAACCTGGGCATGTGTCCTGACCAAAATGGAACCTTGACCTCCTATTTTATGAGTCTAGGCTCGACCACTGGGCAGCACCCGCAGGACCCTGTATCCTGCAGGTGCTATTTCCTAAATACCACACTTCACTTGTTTCCCTCTTACATTACTGATTAGTTCTTTTTTTAATATATTTTTTATTGATTAAGATATTACATATGTGGCCCTGTCCCCACATCCCCCTCCATCCCTCCCCCCCCCACCCCCGTTGTCCGTGTCCATTGGTTAGGCCTCTATGCCTGCATGTAAGTCCTTTGGTTGATCTT
>NW_006383008.1:3198280-3209952 GCF_000327345.1 Myotis davidii
GCCCTGCCTCTCCCGTTTGAAGCTGGGTCCCCAGCGACTCGCCCGGATCTGGAGCTCAAAGTCCACGACTCCCTCCCAATTGTAAACACTCGCGCCCTCCGCGCCGCCAGCCCCGCTCCGCGCGCACTCGGTACCTGAGAATTTCACTTCAGCACTGCGGCCTCTCTGAGTCTGGATATAATATTCTCTTTACTCCTAGTTGTAGAATTTCCACTCAGCCAGCCCTCCTGTGGTTCTGGATGTTGTCCGTTCCCTTTTTCAGGCTTAATTTGAATTGATTGTTTAAGGCAGCAATCTCCGGAGTTAACCTATGCCGCCATCTTAGGTTCTCCTGATTAGTTCTTTTCAACTTTATTCTCTGGATTGTTCTCTGCTTGCAAGACTATGAATATTAAATTATTCCAATGGTTGATTATTCATGTACACTTAGCCTTGATTGATTCTGTACAATGTTATAGCTTTAAAAGTAATTGATAAGCTATGTCTTCCATAATACGTATATCCAGTTTAGACCACTCCTCTGGGATTCAAACTCCTATAGCTAATTGTTTATTCAAGGTCTCCATTTATACAGAAATGGTACCTCACTCTACAAGACAATGCTAATTTTTTTCTCCCTCTCAACCCTATTGCTCTCTGTGTTTCTACTCCTGTCAAATGACACTATGGTTAAACCAGTTGCTCTCATAAAAATCTAGGAAACCACCCATTACTCCTCTCATTCTACCTCATCTTATATTCATTCCTACTTTATCCCCCAATATCTTCACAGGTGTTACCTCCCTCCAACCTCCTGCACTTCTAACTTCATACCCATGTTTATGTATTTTGAAGGACTAGACTCACACACTCTGCATGGCCTATAAGATTGCCAAGGTTCGTCAAGGCACCAATCTACTCAAATAACTAATTAGATACCACCCTCTCATATTCTTGTCATTTCTTTAAAAAAGCAAAACAAACAAAACACCGTAAGTTCTTTTCCTTTACTCTTACATTTTTAACCAATGGCATGATCAACTGAAGAACTCAGCCAGAAAGAGACTTCTGGCAGTAGTTGTATCCAATCTTTGTTAGACAGAGACATGTTATGTTAAATTATAATCTATTTTCTAAATTCGTGCTAGCCTCTTCATGTCCCCAACACTAATTTAGTGTGTATTCTGCATTATAAGCCCGCCTTGTATGAATAGTGATTTTGAGAAATCAAGAATAATGAAGCCTTCTCCTCATTTAGATTATGCTAAGGGGGCTAAAAGTCAAGCTACAGAAAGTGAAATTGAGAATTACTCTTGGTCAATAATTGGAAGTGTATGTCTCATCCTCTTATTTTCTCGTTTGAAAGACAACAGGGTGGGGAAAGAAAAAAAAAACACAACAAACACACGTCCTTGGCAAGGCTGATCTAGCAAGATATGAAATCAAATGCTAAAGAAGCTTTTTAGGATCCTATAAAATGTTAAACCTATTATAAATTTCTTATTGCACCACAAAAGCATAAGCCTAATTAATCAAATCATTTTGGAGAGTCCCAGGCCTAAATTTTAGAACTGATAGAAATGTGGGTTTTGAGCATAGATGTTTAAGTTTGGGCACTTAAAGGAAGGGTGTAGATAAATAACGATGTCAGACATTGTTCAGCATGCTTAACTCTTAGAGTTTATAGCACTGGGGACAAAGCCTCTAGTTTCCTGGTAACTAGTGTCTCATGAATCTGAAACTCTTATTCTTCTTTAAACAGTTCATTTGATTTAACTACATTCAGTGAATGCTTTAGTAACTATAATTATTGAAAGTCTGTTCTAATAGGAGAACTTTGAATATATTTATGATCATTAGCCAATCTATGAATGTAAATCAGGAAAGTAGCCACACATTCATGGGGCTTTTGTGAACTTGAAATGTAATAGGCCTGAATTGAGATATGCTGGAAGTGTAAAACACACACTACACTTTGAAAGCCTTATTATTAAATAAATAAATAAATAAATAAATAAATAAGACTTTATGAACAATGTATATATTCATCTTGAATATTAGCACATTTTGATATATTTTATTAATTAAAAGATTATTAAATATCTATTTTACCTACATCTATTTATACTTTTAAATGTAGCTACTAGAATATGTAAAATTATAAATGTGACTTCCATTCCATTACATTTCTACAAGCTGTGTCTAGTCTATATATCTCCTAAAGATATCATCCCACATGGCTAGATAGTCCATCATATGACTATCAATTACCAGGAGTCCTCAAACTACGGCCTGCGGGTCACATGCCAATACAAATATTGTATTTGTTCCTGTTTTGTTTTTTACTTCAAAATAAGATATGTGCAATGTGCATAGGAATTTGTTCATAGTTTTGTTTTTTTTTAAACTATAGTCTGGCCCTCCAATGGTCTCAGGGACAGTGAGCTGGCCCCCTGTTTAAAAAGTTTGAGGACCCCTGACTTAGGCATTTTAAATAAATTGCCACATTGGGTCTCCCTTTTTTAGTCTACAAAATATGAAAAGAAACAAGGGTGCGGACAAATGATTCCATTATTAACTATTGTGATATATTATCTTGTAAAACATTCTATCAAGAAAAACAAAAGTATTTATAGCATCTTGATCTTTTTATATTATCTACATTTGGGGAAAACACCACTCTCATCCTGCCTCTGGCCCTTTAACCACACAAACACAAGTGCCACCACCATATTTGACACCTGACTACAACCTCCATTGGCTGTCTATCATTCTGTACTTTTCCCACTGGTATTTAACATGTGTCCACTCAAGTGCTCTTTCTGGACTACTCTGAACTCAGTCTTTTTTTAGCTTTTCTCTTCTCATGGTCTGTAGGTCTGTCCTCCAGTGTTAGCGTCTGCCACTTGGTTCTTGACTTTTCCTAAATGACTTTTGTTGAATTCACTTCAGCTTTCTCCTACCTGTTTTTATGCCAAACTGCTATTCTTAAGTTTCCAGATTGTGGGTCTGTTCCCTCGGAATCATGGGTATTTTTCACATAACTTGGGGTTAAAGAAGAAGGGAGACAAACAGTACTCTCTATACAGCCCAATGGATAAGCAACTTGAGGATACAAGTATTTTCTCAACAATTTATTTCTGTATTTCACCCTCTCTAGAAAAGGGAGTAGAAATGTTTTCCATATTCCTGTATATATTTATGTCAACAAGTGTTATAATACAGGATAGTATGATTTTATTTTCATTTATACATTTGGAGTTCATGACACTATTGAAGGACGCTAGTGAAATTACACCTTCATTTTCTGTTTTTCAATAATTTTTGCTCCTATATATAACTATGACTAGGGTTAAAGAAATATTTAAAATTCATACAAAACATACACACCCACACAAATGCACAGATGCATACATGTATGAACTGCTCCCTCACAACAATTAAACTGGTCTATGCACTTTACTTGCTCAAATAGATTTTAATACACCCTAAAACTGCTTTTTAGGTTACTGCCTATATATTTTGCCCTTTATTCTCTTTTGCTCTTTTACCCAGAGGTGTCTATCAAGAGACCATGTAAGGAAATATCAAGTAAAACATATCATAAAAAGGAAACTGAGAACCTAGTGACCTGAAAAAATGTTACTTATGAAACTAATGATCTAAGAATGCCTTTAAATCGCAGACCATCTAGTATGGCAAAGAGACCTTCAAAATGGACTTGTAAGCATTGATCCAGATAGAGGATTAAATAGCACGATATATTTAAAAGCATAAGGTAAAATAAAAAATGTTGGACTTTTTCACTCCATACAAATATGTCACTCTGCATCTGAGAGCCTTCCTTCTTTCCTTCCTTCATTCCTTCCTTCCTCTCTCTCTCTCTCCCTCTTTCATTCCCCCTCACTCCCCCTTCCTCCTTCCCTCTCTCCGTCCTTCCTTCCTTCTTTCCCTCCTTCCCTTCTTCTTTCCTTCTTTCTGTTTCCTTCTTTCTTACAGTATTTTACAATCTCTTCTTTGTTGGGTATTAGACTAGTTTATATTTTTCCTATATTCAAATAAATTATACATATATATAGTCAAATATCAATCTATAGGTAAAAAATGTGGCATTCCACTATGATAATTAGGATTCTATGGGCTTATTAACCTGAGCAATAATTGAAAATTATCTTTGTATGCTTTTATGCATATAGTTCTCTACTAAAATTATTTTTTCATAATAACCCTATATAATAAAAGCCTAATATGCTAAGTGTCCAGTCATCCATTCAACCAATCAAAGCATAATATGCTAATGATATGTTAAGGCCACTCAACTGCTCACTATGACATAAACTGACCTCCAGGGGGCAGACACTCAATATAGGAGCTGCCCCTGGTGGTCATGTGAGCTGGGCTCACAGTTGGCAAGCGCAGCAGCAGTGGTGGGAGAGGACTCTGCAGCAGAGCTAAGGATGTCTGACTGCTGCCTTAAGCCCGCTCCCTGAAGGCCTAAACCATCAGTCAGACATCCCCTGGGGGTTCCTGGACTGAAAGAGGGCACAGGCTGGGCTGATGGACACCCCCCACACACACCCTGAACACACTAATTTTGTGCACCGGGCCTCTAGTCCTATATAATAAAAGGCTAATATGCAAATAGACCGAACGGCAGAACAACCAAACAACTGAACAACTGGTCACTATGACGTGTGCTGATCATCAGGGGGTGTGTGTGGAATATGGAGGGCATTGGCAGCAGGTGGCAGATTGGAAAACTTGGTGGGCATCAGCCGCAGCGGGATGGTGGAGCAGGTGAGCGGGGCTGCCAGATCAAGGCACGGCTCCAGCTGCTGTCATCGGGGCGAGCCTCTGGTGGTTACTGAAAATTCTTTGCTCCCACATGCTGCAGTCTCGCCCAGCGCTCACACCTGCTGCCAGTGCCAGCCCTGCTTGCACCTGCTGCCAGCATCAGTCCAGATCACTCAGCACCGTCAGTGGGTACAAGCAGTGGCTGTCGGCCCTGATCACCCCTAAGGACTGCTCCACCTACCCCTGCTCCTGAGGGTCAATCGGGGCAGCAGCCACCACTCCCACCTGCTGCTGGCACTAGCCCCAATCACTCTGAACCATCTGTGGGTGACAGCAGGGCTGGTGCCGGCAGCGCATGGGAGCGGTGGTGGTAGGAGCAGGGCTGCCAGCAGACAGGGGACTGGGAGCTGTGGCGGGAGGGGACGGGCGGGGGCAGGGACGATGGGCCAAGACCTGCTCCTATGCCCACCACAGCCTTGGGGCCCACAGTTCCTTTCAAGGTATACAAATTCAAGGGCCCCTAGTTTCTAATAATCAACTTCTAAATTAATTGTTAGTATACTTATCTTGCTTTATATGTCTGATTGTGAGAATACATTAAATACTCATGTTAGTTATAGTGGATAAAACCATTGACCTTTCATTCTCTAATCAATACAGTATTGATAAGTTTTACAGTCAAGTGACAAAACCAAAGGAGAAATCTACAACACTTAGCTAAAGAATAAACAGATGACATTTTTATTAATGCCCAGAATGATAGTTTTATTTCAGTTGACAGTAGAAAACACAGTTGTTATGTCGTTTTTCATTTAGAATAAAGGGGCAAGGTAAAAAATGCATAATGAATTTGAATCTGCAATTTATTTAGATCAAAAAACCCTTGAGGCTGAGAAATTCATTTTTAAACAGATATATTATCCCTGGTGTACAGTTCAATAGACTTCATTAGAAATTATGGATGAACAGTTACAATTCTGAAAGAGACCACAGGCTTATTTATACACAACTATCAGTAATCCAACGTTAATGTACAAAGCAAATTTCCTGTTTTCTAATTAGATGGTTATTTTTCTTTACATGTCCTGTCACAATTAAATATGTTACTTATTATGCAATTTTCTGTGCTTCTCAGGAAATCTTTATAAACATCTACATCAAGTCTTAAAATTAAACTAATTAGAAGTCAATTTGCTTCAGATTTGCTTTCTATTTTAGGGTTGCTAGAAAAAGTGAACAAAATATATTAATTTAATTTCTAATTTTGATTGTCATTTACTAGATCTAAATAATTTGTTATTGAGGTTTGACAATGTTCTTCATCCAATACATTTTTTGTGTATTTTTATTCTTTTTCAAAATGTTATAATTGAAGAGAAAATCAGATCATATTCATTCAAAAGACACTGGGTCACAGAAAATATTGCACCGTAATTCCATGTCCTTGAGTAAAAGACTTTTATCTTTTTGTACAAATCCACATACTGTAATTACCACACATCCTGCTTTTGGATACTTTCTAACTGTGTTTTCTTCAGTCACAAAACAGTATTCTACAAACTGACTTGGAATAATTGTAATAATGTCATTTACCTATGCAATATCATCTTTAAGGAAACAGATCATTTCTAATTTTATACAGTATTATTGTGATTCACATTCTGAAGAATATCTTTATAGTTTGTTTTCTATTCTTTTTACAATTATAAATTTCCACATGATTTTCTGTTTTAATGTATACATTATTTTTAGAGTTTTTCATTTCCATTTCCACTTGATTTCCAGTGCTTGTAGCATTTTAAACTTCTACCAGCATTGTCAAATCATGTCTTTATGTGCCCTCTTACACTGGCAGATAGATGGATAAATAGCTCCCCAAATAGAACTAAATCCTTCCAATTCAATAGTCAGAATATAGTATTTTAATATTATTTAATTTCATATTTTTATTGCAAGTGATTTTAAATATTTGTATGTTTATTATTATACATTGATAAATGTTCTTGTGCAAAATGCTTATTTACATTTTTGCGAAATTATTCTTAGAAGGTTTTCCCTCATTGTCAATTGATGTCAATTTTTATCTTATCACTGCTAAAATATAAGTAATCGCATCAATCATATGTAACACACCAGTTTTCCTACTTTGTCCTTAAACTTTTATTTTCTTATTTTAAGAAGACTTTCTTTATTAAATTTTATTTTATGCCTTATGTCTTTTTTTCCTGTCCTTTTAATGCACTTCAGGAGCATAATCTTAGTTACATTTTTAAAAGGTTATATTTTTGCTTTGTAGCAAGACACCAAAGAAGGGTCAAAGAAAAATAACCAATTTTACCATTTGGTTTTTACTCAGTTCCAAAGGTTAATGTAGGCTTTCATAAGGTCTGTTTTAAACCTTGACCAGGGATGATAATTGAGCATGAACTCTAGATTCCTTCCAGATTAAGAGAAGGGTGCTGAAAGAGCATAAAATATTTCAGAGACAAGTCATTTCTGGGACAATAAATATCTAAAGAGAGCACTTTGGAATGAATTAAAAGAAACTCAATTCATTCTATATATAAACATTGCAGAAGTTTACTTAGTAGTTATTGCTAACAAATACCACTGATGAAGAATCATCAATTTCTGCAACTGATATTAAAAGATATGAAGTAGGAATTGGCCGTTACAGTGGAATAATGTAAATTCTAAATTGTCTGGATCAAAATAAGAGGATAATTTAATGCAGAAAAAGGAACTGAATGAATTCTGGAATAGGACAGATACTTTCCTTTAAATAATTATTGTATTTTTATTTTTTATTGATTTCAGAAAGGAAGGGAAGGAGAGAGAGAGAGAGAGAAACATCAGTGAGGAGAGAGAATCACTGATCAGCTGCCTCCTGCATGCCCCACACTGGGGATTGAGCCCACAACCCAGACATGTGCCCTGACCAGGAATCCAACCTTGACCTCCTGGTTCATAGATCAATGCTCAAACACTGAGCCACACTGGCCAGGACCTTAAAGAATTCTTACTAATAATTCTCTTAATTTCTGATTCATTCAGAATTGAGAGGTAAAACTACAACCAAATTAATGATGCTTAGTTTCATGTTCAAAGTTCAGCCATGGAAAATTACCAAAGTGAGAAGTGGTAGTGTGTCATCATGACTTAATACTGTTATATATAGCAGTTTGGGAAGACTCTAGTACTTGTATACAAAATTCTCTCTATGTAGATGGGACAGACCTAGTTAAGAGTTTGGCTTATATATTATTACCATAAGAGTAACCACAATGAACAAAAAATACACGTTACCAAATATCCAGCTTTGTATTCAGCATGTTACATGGAGTCCCTTAATGTTTCCCCTTAACAGCCCTAGGAGGTGGCTCTACATTTATATGCATTTTATAATGAGAACAATGGGGCCAGGAAAGCCAAATAAAATTAATAAGGAAAATAATGAATGAAGGAATGAACAAATGAGTGAATAAATAGAATCAGATCTTTCTGACCTGAAAACCAATGCTCTCAACCTGGCTGATTCCTTTAAAATATTTACAAATATATTCCTTTCTCTTTAAGTATTTCCCTGATAAATTTATAATTTTTAAACTCCCCTCCCCCTACATTGCCTTCATCCTCCTTGGTCTGCACATACTACTTTGCATACATATGCCTCATGTAAAAATCTGGCTGTTAACATTAATTCCTTTGTCACAACCCCATTGCAAAAATAAGTCATGATAATGGCTTTCAGAATAATTTTATTTTATTTTAAAACTCTATACAAATATAATTTATTATTATACCAGAGGTTTTACTTCCTGTGATGGTTAGTTTATGTGTCCACTGGACTGGAATGTAATTCCCACTTACTAAATAAAATATGAATCTTGATGTGATTGTGGGAGTATTTTGCAAATATGGTTAACATCTACAATTTGTTTAAGTAAAAGATACTTTTACTTAATAATGGGAATGGGCATCATCTAATCAACTGTAAATCCTTAAGAACAAAACTGAGGTTTTTCCAGAAGAAATTCTGCTTCAAGACTACAGCTTTAGCTACTGCCCTACAGATTTCAGACTTTCTAGTCCTCAACTAAAAAGCAATTCTTTAAGATAAATCTGTCTCTTTATCTCTATACCTATATCTACACCTATCTATCTATCATCTATCTATCAGTTATCTATCTATCATCTCCCTCCTTCCCTCCCTCCCTCCCTTCCTCCTATAGTTCTGTTCCTCCGAATGCTCACTGATACATTCCCTATCACTCTGAATGTTCCTTGGGAATAGATGCTCATGAAGTAATTTTCTTCCAATTGATCTCAGAGTGCACTTCAGACTTTCAATAAGTATAAGATAATTAAATGAAACTTCATGATATTAGTACTCAAAAAAGTGGGGACATTAAGAAAAAAACTAAGTCAAGATAAAATTATTTCATTCCATCTACTCCATAGAAATAAAGTTCAATGAGATATCTGTTCTACTTAATCTCTAAAAAAAGTTTTTCCCCTTATTTCTTTTTTGCCTTATTAACCTCATTATTGTGATCATTGTTATAATTACTTATTTCTCAAATAATCTAGATTTTTGAAATAATATGTGCAAAGACTCTTCCTGCAATGCATGTTTTTCAAAAGAATCCCAATATATGTTCTCCATGTATATGTGTGTTTATGTGTTATAATTTTTTTCTATCTATATAATTATATCTATAAATTTATGTTTAATTGAATAATGTTGCCTTTTACATCTACCAAAATCTGGGGCTAGTTTAAATGGAAATTCACAGTCACATTCTAAAGTCTACTTGTTTCTTATAAATGTATTTTTGTAACATTTCCAGTCTGACATATCTGCTTTAAGTCAAAAGTACTTATGTGAAAGCAACTGTGTGTGTTTTTTTCTTTTCACCCATCTTCTCCAAAAGTGTGTAGGAGGAAGCGAATCGTTACCACTCAATCTTTGACATTAATTCAACAGATGTATATTTTGGTTTCAGAATAATTTTGGAAACATTCTTTCAGAAGAGAACAATGAAAAACAGCATTCTGTGTTTAGCACATTTCCCTTTTCCAAGTGGCAATGGAGCGTTGTAATGGCAAAGTAAACTGCTTCCTATTTCTATCTGCTTTGTAAAACTGTGACACTGACTGAGTTGAATCACTGAGAACACATCTGTACATAGCTACATGAAAAGTTTTACGTGATGGTAGAACTAGGCAGAATCACTTTGTCCTTGGATGTTTTGATGATTAACGATGCTTAGGTCAGTGATTTGCACACAGTAGAGTAACATTTAGGGTACTGGCAGGAAACTCAGTGTTTAATTGAACATATTTTATGAAGGGATTCTTACACAGGTGTGAACTGAATTAAGGGACACAACAGAGTACGGCTGTAGACTGGAGCACTAGTGACAGGCCTCCTGGCTAAATGTAAATGATGTTACTGAATCCACACAGAGTTTGAAGCAATAAAAGCAGAGATGCCCAATACAAATTCCAATTATAGAATGCTGCCCTTGTCAAAACCAAAGCAAGGCCAGAGAGAGGTTGCTAAAAGTGATAAACATCTTCTCTTCTCCAGACCTCTGATTTCTACTGATATCACTGACCAAATCTAATCAGAAGCCAGAAATCAACAGAACCTGAGTGATGCCATATGTAGGAATAAGCCTCCTGAGCAAAGAACAGGGCAGAGAAGGGAGAAGAATGAAATTTTAAGGGGAGTGGCAAGTACATATAGTAGGAATACATGAGCTGACTGGCAGTTACTTTTTTAACTCTAGGCTGTTTAATGGAATAGTGTCAGGTACAATGACCTTATTTATTAGTCATCTGGATGCAAATATTTTACATGTGAAAATATATGTATAATAAATTGATGGATATAGAATGAATATAACGATGGGGATTATTATATCAAAATCAATGTTTTTCAATATTGAATGACCATTCATTTCTACAGGGCAATATACTATGTATTTAGCATACATTTCCTCTAATCCTCACAATTAGTCTGCAAGATAGATCATATTAGACTTACTTTACTTATGATGTAATTGGGTTTCAGAATAGTTAACTAAACTGCCCTAGTTTACCCAGGTAAAAAGTAGTAGAATCAGTATACTTCACTTTTTTTTGGTTTGTTTTTTGAGAGTTACAATAGCAATATTATTTATCTGATTGCATATTGGCTTCCTGATATAAAAGTAGTTTAGGAAAAACAAAAACAAAACAAAACAAAAAGGCACCACCACTAACAACATTAGGTTGAGAACCCAGAGTTATTTCAGTGACTGCTAATCACTTTTAATTGAGCTGTTCTTTTGCAACTTGAAGGAAAGCTATGGAAAACTCTGCAACAGCTCATCCCTGCCAAATTTTCATAATAAAACATAAAAAATCCTAAAAACAGCATATAATTTCAGAGGATTTAAAGAGATTAAAGTTCAACTATAAATTCTTTTTAGAAGAGAATAAATGAACAAGATTTACCAAAATTGCATACAGAAAATAAGAAAAATAAATATGTGGAGTTTAATACCTGGGTTTCTGGCTTCATTAACTTTGTGGACAGTAATGCCATTTATAACATGAATAACAAGTTCTGAAGAAATAGAAATAATTTTTTAATTTTATTTATTTTAAAATCTTTATGGTTGAAAGTATTACATATGTCCCTCACCCCCTTTGAAAGGCCTTTACCACCCTCCCAGGCCTTTACCACCCTATTGTCTGTGTCCATGGGTTATGCATATCTACACTAATAAAAGAGAAACATGATAATTGGCATATGACCGCTACCCTTCCCATTGGCTAATAAGTGAGATATGCAAATTAACTGCCAGCCAAGATGGCGGCTGGCAGCACGGCAGCTTGAAACTAACATG
>NW_006383008.1:3210689-3212542 GCF_000327345.1 Myotis davidii
GGCCCTGCTCAGCCTGACCAGGGGCTGCACCTAGGGATTGGGCCTGCCCTCTGCCACCCGGGAGCAGGCCCAAGCCAGCAGGTCGTTATCTCCCGAGGGATCCAAGACTGCTAGAGGGCACAGGCCGGGCTGAGGGACGCCCCCTTCCCCCGAGTGCACTGGGCCTCTAGTATGCATATAAGTTCTTTGATCTCTTCCCACCCACACACACACCCCTGCCTTACTTCTGAGATCCAACAATCTGTTCCAGGCTTCTTTGTCTCTGGATCTATTTTGTTCCTCAGTTTATTTTGTTCATTAAATTACATAATATCAATGAGACCATGTGAAACTTGTCTTTCTCTGACTGGCTTATTTCACTTAGCATAATACTTTCCAGGTCCCTCTATGCTGTCTCAAAGAGTAAGAGATTCTCTTTTTTCACTGCTGCATAGGAGTCCATGGTATAAATGTACCACTGCTTTTTTATCCACTCATCTACTGATGGGCCCTTCAGCTGTTCCCAGATCTTAACTATTGTAAATTGCACTGCTATGAACATTGTGGTGTATACATTTTTTTCTGATTGGTGTTTTGGGTTTCTTAGGATATATTCCTAGAAGTGGGATCACTGGTTCAAATGCCAGTTCCATTTTAAATTGTTTGAGGAAACTCCTCACTGTTTTCCATAATGGCTGCATCAGTCTACATTGGCACCAGCAGTGCACTAGGGTTCTCTTTTCTCCACATCCTCACCAGCACTTGTCATTTGTTGATTTGTTAATAGCCATTCTGACAGGTGTGAGGTAATATCTCATTGTCCTTTTAACTGCATCTCTCTGATGATCAGCGACTTTGAGCATTTTTTCATATGTTTCTTAGCCATTTGTGTGTCCACTTTGGAGAAGTGTCTATTTAGGCCTTTGCCAATTTTTTAATTGATCATTCATCTTCCTTTTGTTAAGTTGTAGGAATTCCCTATATATTTTGGAGATGCTTGATATGATTTCAATCTTCTTGAACTTGTAGAAACTTGTTTTGTGTCTCTACGTGGTCTATCTTTGAGAATGATCCATGTGCACTTGAGAAGAATGTATACTCTGCAGCTTTGGCGTGAAATCCTATATAGTAAAAGCCTAATATGGTAAGTGTCCAGTCATCCGTTCAATCAATCAAAGTGTAATACGCTAATGATATGCTAAGGCCACTCAACCGCTCACCATGATATGCACTGACCACCAGGCAGATAGTTGACTGATTGACCAGTCGCTATGACGTGCACTGACCACCAGGGGGCAGACACTCTGACCTGTAGGTTAGCTTGTTGCTGGGGTCCAGCTGATCAGGACTGAGCAAGATGGGCTGGACATACCCTGGAGCCCTCCCATGGCCTCTCCCCGGTTGGCCAATCTCCTGCGTCCCTCCCCACCCCAATCATGCACCGGTGGGATCCATCAGCCTGGCGTGCTCCCTCTAACAATCTGGGACCCCTCGGGGGTCCTTATTCCCCCATTATCCCCCACACCCCAATTCATGCCCTTACCCCCTCTGGTGTCTATGTCCATTGGTTAGGCTTATATGCATGCATACAAGTCCTTTGGTTGATCTTTCCCCCATCAAATCATGGCAATTTGTTTTTAGCCCTTTAATTATCTCCCAGTTTCCTATTTTATTATATCAAAAGAGTAGACCTTTTTTCTGTGTCTATTTTCAAATAATTACTTCTATATAGCAAAAAGACCTTTTCTTTTTCTAACATCCATCAGTATACAATACATCTCCCAAATAAAGACTAGACCTCTAAGCTTTCTCAGATTTATTTAAAGAACTAAACTTAGAACAGAAAATCTAGGGAGCCATAAATAACTCTTTTT
>NW_006383008.1:3212889-3234284 GCF_000327345.1 Myotis davidii
TGTCTTTTTCTGACAATGTGAGCTCAAGCTATTTCCTGATCAAATAGTCTCAGAGTAAATCCTTCTAATATTTACTGACCTTTAAGATAGCCTGTCTGCTACTGCAATTGCCTGCCTAAGGGCTTTATGTGTAACCAAAGTTGAATAAAAGGCTGGTGAGGCCTGAGCACCAGTGGAAGTCCTTCCCCTTGAGTTGGGCTTGCCCTCCTGGCCCCACAACATTTCCAAATTATCTCTTGTCTTGTCTCTTTCATTTGTGCACGGCTCCTCTTCCAGATCCTGAACGCTGAGCCACGCAGGATGTGCGGGAACACATACACAATAGATACAAAGGATTATAAGAAAATAATACAAACAACTATATGCCAACAAATTGTACAATCTGGAAGAAATGGATAAATTCCTACAAACATACAATCTTCCAAAACTGAATGAGGAAGAATCAGAGAAGATGAACAAATAGTTTACAAGTAGTGAAACTGAAGCAGTAATAAAACAACAACAACAAAAAACAACAAACAAAAGCCCTGGACCAGATGGCTTCACAGGTGAATTTTATGAACATTCAAAGAACTATGACTATCTTTCTCAAACTATGCCATTTGTAATACTTTCAACAGTAAAGATAAATTAAAAATAAACAAAAAAATAAAATAAAAAGGGGGAATGGCCATAGATTGAAGAAAAAGTAACTAACAAATAACACTCTTGAGGATATAAACTATAAATTCAATTAAAAAAAATACATATCTGAGGGTGAAAAAGCAGAAAGGATTTGAAGGAAAGTTAATACTTGGAGGAAGCAACTAGGTATGCAGTGACATTCCAGATTCCTTCCTACCTTCCTATCTTTCCACTGACAGCAACAATCAAGGTGGCGATTTGTGGTATTTAAACTCTTACTAGAGCAATGGACATATTTCTAGAAAGATAAATCTGAACACCTAGAACTTTTGAAGAAGGAGAAGTGAATAAGAAAGTAGGAAGTCAAGGAAAAGTAACCCAATCAGATGATCCGTTCTGTGGAGGTATCTGAATAACTCCTGATCCAGGCATTAATAGGCAGATTAAAGCAATCAGAACTGGGCCAACACTGCGGGTACACTAGTAAAAGCTGTTTGTACACCAATTAATTTGGGGGGTGATAGAGTATTTTATAATGTCCTTTTAGTGATGACTTTAAAATTATCTAAATTTACTTAAAAGCACTTACTTGTACACCCCAAACAGGTGAAATCCATGTTTAAATCACACCTCAATAAAGCTCCTGAAAAAATGAAGGGCAGCCCTAGCTGGTTTGGCTCAGTGGATAGAGCATCGGCCTGTGGACTGAAGGGTCCCAGGTTTGATTCAGATCAAGAGCACATGCTCGGGATGTGAGCTCGATCCCCAACAGGGCGCGTGCAAGAGGCAGCCGATCAATAATTCTCTCTCATCATTGATGTTTCTCTTTTATTGTTTTAAAATATATTTTTATCTTTCCCTCTCCCTTCCTCTCTGAAATCAATAACAATATAAATAAAATTAAAAACAATTAAAAAGGGCAAAAAAAAGGAACATGTACAGTGGTTCTGTCCAATTTTTAAAACAAACAAAAACACAAATGAAACATATAAACATTATAAAAGAAAAGATAAAGGCTTCATTATCTACAAGAGATTATCATCTAAATAGGCCACCCAAGATAAATATGAGAGAGATTAACAAGGTCTCTGACTACTAGACCATCATACAAAACACATGATCTTCCCATATGTCATAGGTAACCCAAAACCCAAAGTAATGGAAGAGGTTTTCAGATGCAATTACTCCACAATAAGTGACAAAATATAAAATGAAATGAGGAAGACCAATAAGAATAAAAATTATAAAACTTTACTAAAAAACATAAAAAGAAACAGTAAATGAAGAGGATGTATCAGTGGTCTGGATGAAGGACTCACCAAAGATAAGACATTTTTTTTTAGAAATTATTACATTACTGAAAAGAAATCTGAATAAAATTTTTAAAAAGTTAATAAAACTTCATAAGCCAATTTGAAAAGTCTTATAGAAGAATAAGTAGATAGGAATTACCAAGATGATAAGTAAAAGTAACACTGACAAAGGACTTCACATATATTAGTAATAAGAAATAGAACTTGAAACAAGCTATAACAATTTTTAAATGTTATATCTCTATTGATTCAGTAAGTCCACTACTGAAAAATTTTCTACAAAAATAAACACATATGAAATGATGTATGTATTAGGAAAATTATTGTTTATAGTAGGAAATAGTAAAGAATAACATTAATAGAATTTGAATGGAATAGTATGCAGCAGTGAAAAATACTAGTAATCCACTAGTGGAATAGTCTTCAAGATTATATGGTTGCAGTTAAGAACAAAGACACTAAAACTAAATTGCATTGATATAAATTCTGGCTCTTCTAGTCATTAAACCATTTAATCTTTGGTTAGTTAACATTCTGTGCCTCAGTTTTCTCATATATAACAAGGATAGAATGATATGGATACCTCAGAGGGTTTTTGTGATGTTAAAACAATATACCTCATATCATATATCATCTAGGAAAAACAAATTATAACAGTAAATAAAATAAAATGTGACACAACTCCAAACTATTAGAATGGTCAAAGTCTAGGACACTGGCAAGACCAAAAGCCAATGAAGATATGGAGCCAAAGGAACTCTTACTCATGGCTTGTGGGAATGCAAAATGGTATAGTCACTTCAGAAGACAGGTAGACAGTTTCTTACAAAATGGAACGTACTTTCACCATAGGACCCAGCAACCTTGCTCATTGGTATTTACCCAAAGAAGTTGAAAATTTACATCCATGCAAAAACCTGCACACAGATGTAAGTAGCAGCATTATTCATAATAGCTAAAACTTGGAAGTAATGAAGATGCTCTTTAGTGGGAGCATAGATAAATAAACAACCAGAGAACAGAATACTATTCTGTGATAAAATGTAATTAGCTATAAAGTCATTAAAGAAATAAAGGAACCTGAAAAGCATGTTACTAATGAAAGTAGCTCACATGAAAAGGCTACATCCTGTGCGATTCCAACTACAGAACATTATGAAAAGGCAAACCATGGAGACAGTAAAATTGTCAAGGTTTCCAGAGGTTAGGGGGTATGGACAAAGAGACGAATAGACACTACACAATTTATTTGGCAGTGAAAATACTCTGTATAATACCATAATGATGGATATGTCATAAAATTACTCCACACCCATATAATATACAACACCAAGGGTGAACAACAATGTCAATTATAGACTTAGAGTGATTATGACCTGTCAATGTAGGTTCATCCTTGGTAACAAAACAAACAAATAAACAAACAAAAAACCTGTACCATTTTGGTGAGTGATGTTGATAATGGAGGAGGCTCTTCATGTATAGTGGCAGGGGTTACATGGTAATCTCTGTAGCCCTCAATTTTGTTGCAAATGTAAAAAATAAACAAAACCTTAAAAAGCAAAAGAATTAATGCATGTAAAGTTCTTTAAAGGATCACTGTGATAGTGTTACATAAGTTTTCTAAAATAATTATTGTTCATTCTTATATAAGAAAAACAAGAATCAGTTAAATATAGTATACTCTAAATCAGTAAAACGTACATTGTATCTATTTCTATGTATACAAACATACGTATCTATTATATGCATATGTATATAATGTTTCCAGGGAATACATATAAATTGGTAAATATAATTTATACAATCGTGCAAGTGGTGCAAGACATATTTCACTGTGCATGACTTGCAGGTATGTATGCTATTCTTTCATTAATTTCTAAATATTAAATAAAAAGCTTATTTCAAAGCATGGAATCAAGGGATTTCTATTAAAATAGACATTTTTAGTCTTTGGACAATCAAGATAAAAAGTCCAGTAAATTTAGTAAATGATGAAGGTGGCTTTTCAAATTAGTGAACATTTTATTGTGAAGTATATTCTGGGTTTATTTTGCAATGATTAATCTTTCCCCTTTGCCAGAGACAGGAGTAATATTTCTCATCTTTTCCATGAGAACCTTTTGGGGTTACTGGAGGCAGAGCCCATAAAAGAGTGGCCTCCATTTTTTTCTTTTTTTTTTACTCTCATGCTATACCACACTCAGCCTCCAGCTATTCATCAATATAACACTGCTGTTACTTCCATGTCTTCCATCTATTGACCTATCCAGAGGCTTCTACATCAGATAGCTAGACCCTGGCTGTGGCTCTGTGGTTGAGCCTACGTTTCTACATTTGGGGATATAATTTGCCCTGCCATGTCAGTTTCAAATTAGACCAATAAGTTCATATTTTCAGTTCACATTTTTTTCTTATTTAAGGGATGGAAGTGGAAACTTGCAAGTTTTTTACATGTCATAACTAAATATGGAAGTCCAGCCTACGCCTTTTTATTCACCTTCCTGGCCCTCTTTCTCTTCCGCATATAAATGTTAGACTGCCCTGTTAAGTTCTATAGTTGCTTTCCTTCTCAATCCATGTTCAATGATGAAGTTGAATCTTACATATGAGTTACCTTAATACAATTTGAAGGTGCATGATGTCCAAATTTGTATATTAAACCTTGAAATTTCCACTGAACCCCAGACTCATACACTCAGTAACCCGCCGTGTTCTTTACACACAATCTCACTCATCTATTTGGGGATGGGGAGAGGGGAAAATATCAGTGGAACATCTATAGAACCTGAAATTTAAGAAGAGGTACGAATAAGATTTATGTAAAAAATAAAGCATGCATAGAGTCACTAACCCTGGAGCATTATGTCAGTCAATACTCATACTCTAACAATAGCTAACTTCAACAGATATTTATTAAAAGAATGGAGGATGATTTGCATTAAATTTGTTTAAATACTTAAATGTATTATGAAAATAACATAATTTCAATATATTTACTATTTATACAATTAAGTTGAGATTGAACCACCATTTTAATTTTATTACAATGTGTTTTTTATAGATAGCATGTGATATCTTCTAAATAAAAACTTTTATCTTAATCTTAAAAATACTTTAAATAAATTTTAGTGTATAACATTTTCATTTTGTTTTTCTTTAAAAATAATTTCTGGGGACTCAGTAGGATGTTGTATCAAGAATGACTACTTATTCCTAAAGAAACTCTAATGCTTTGGTTAAAAATAAAGAAAAACAATGATCTATGAGGAAATGAGAGAAGAAAATTGACCTGCTACACCACTGCAGACACTTTAAATCCATTTGCTTCAAGTGAAACAATATACATTTTTTGAATACAGCATGTCTCTTTCTGTTATTTTTAATAAAATGGATTCCTTGCTGTGATAAAAGGAGCAATTGTTAATTTCAGCTCAAAATGGATCCTACCAAAGCAGTAGGTAGTGCTTTCATTTTGGCTGCTGAACAGTTAGTCATTGCTACAAATAGTCTAAAATATTATACTAAAAATATCTTTTCAAAAAATAAAGTTATTAAAAGAGTGGACATAATATTTATTGGTTGCCACTATATATTCACTGGTAGGTTTCTTGATATAACCTTCACGGTAACATATCAATGCAGATATTACAAAACACATTTTATTGGTATAAAAACTGAGTCCCAAGAGGTTATCTCACCCCAGGTACCATGAATACTATGTGCCAGCTGTGATATGAGCTCTGTGAGAGTCCAAAACGCATATAACTTTAGGTGTTTCTTACAAATGGATAATTTTGTAAATTTGTATTCAGGTTCCAACTCAGAGTATATCTTTATGTGTAAATATTAGCATGAGTTCAATATTTTGGTATTAATTAGAGAAACCATATATTTATTGTCAAAATATAGACACTTTTGAGAGTAAATGAGGTGCTATTAATTATGCCATAGCAATAGATGTAAACCAGGACTTTTTTAATCATCCTCTAGATGACTCTGTATGACACTGCTAATCTCAATGTTGCTAGTACAGTTAGGATATCATTAATTGCCTATATATCTCTCTGGAAATATTTGAGTTAAGAAAGACATGTGGTTACCATGGGCACAAGTAAATAGAAAAATCAAACAAACTAAAAATCCCAATTTATCTATTTTAACCCCCCCAAAAAATGTGTCCTGAGAGTTCATTCAAATCACATTGAATACCAGTTGTTTGCGGAAGAATGAATATCATGAATTTCTCACCAGCTCCATGGGTCTCAAAAAATATGGAAGTTATACTAATAAAAGAGAAGCATAAAAAAGATGCCAATCATATTATATATTTTATGTTGTTCGTAATTAAAAATAGATTTTGCTTTATTTATTATCGTTACTCTATATTAATCTTGATTATGAAGCAAGAGAATATGTGGTAAATTAAGAAATAGAAGCCACAGCAACAATGCAACTCTCCTGTTAGATGAGGCATATCACCACATTTTTTACACCTGCACGTCTTTACGTTAGTAATTACTGTACTGACTTTCATCACTGAGACAGAGAAGATAAGTAATCTCAATAGAGCACTTGGCAATGATGGCTCTATTGGCCTGGTGAACACATCTGAAGAAGTGTATTCAGACTTTGCTTTAGTTATCTAGTTCATATACTGTCTGGTTCTAAAGATCTTAGTGTACTAAGTGTACAAAGATTCTCTATGTTTTAGTCTTTGAAGCAAATAGAAACTTGGATTTCTGAAAAGTTTTGAGATTCCGTTTGCATTGAATTGCTCAGATTATATTTTAATGGAAAATGAAGTTTGAAAAGAAGAATTGGGCACCCTGTCAGAATATCTAATTCAAGATGGTAGTCACAACCCAACCACGTTTCCTTAGCCCCTTTCAAGCTTTAAAAGTTTTATTTTCAATTTGAATATTATACTGGGTTTAAGCATGGAAATACTCCCCACAGGCTACATTCAAAGAGTGTGCTGTAATAATAATGTGTGTATCTTGAACACAGTTGCTGGAATGTGCTTCTTAAAGAAATGGATCTTGAAAGAGAGCAAGCATATTGCTCTTTCAGGGAGATAGGGAAAAATGGTTCACTGCATTTTTGAAATAGATATTGAATTGCTGCAAACAGTGCAAGAATCCAGGGAAATGGAGTAAAAGTGATAGAATTATAATTTTTCTGCATGATTACATTGGTAAAGACTAAACTTAAAGCTCTGTTAACTTCCAAAAATAGAGCACAAAAATCTAACATGAGATATTGCTTTTGTTATTTTCTATATGTTTTTGTAAAAATAAAAAATACCTGAAGGAAAAACTAACACATTGTTTTTATAAACATAATTAATCAGTTACTTCACAAATTTTTCACATCATTAGTGGAGAAACACTTCATTCATAATTAAGAGTCAGAAAAATAAAAGGTAATGTGTACCAGTATAATCATAGAAATATTTATAATTTTTGACATTCTGACTTAAAAAGAACTCTACAAAATGGAGATAATTTTTTAAAATCTAAAGTTGTTTTTGATAAGCCAATATTTGATGCTGACCTTTTCAAGCAGTTAAAATAATAGGTCCAGTTGAGAATGCTATATAATAAAACCCTGATATGCAAATTGACTGAATGGCGGAACAACCGGCCGCTATGACACACACTGACAACCAGGGGGCAGATGCTGAAGGCAGGAGCTGCTGAGCTGCAGTGACTTGGCAGCTGCAGATCTCAGGTGACACACCAGGAACCAGAGGGAAGGAGTCCGATTCTGGGGTGCATCACCCAAAAACTGCCCTCTCACAACCTGGGACCCATTGGGGGATGTTGGAGAGCCATTTTCAGCCTGATCCCCGCAAGCCAGGCCAAGAGACTCTACCAGTGCATGAATCCATGCACTGGGCCTCTAGTAAATAACTAAATAATACTATACTGCCTTTTTTTAAATAATTTGGTCATAGAATTCTAAAACCCACTGGACAACGAATTTACTATACACATACACATGCTGTTCTGTTCTGCAGGAAGCGGGAGGTGAATGAAGGTGAAAGAGGGAATAGAGGGTAAATGGTGATAGAAAAGAAAACAAAATAAAATAAAGGGGGAAAAGAAGATAAATTATCAATAAACATATTAGAAAGTTTAACTTTACTAGTGATTAAATTGAAATTTACCTAATGATACCATTATATCTGGACAAAGCGTAAATAGTTTTAAATGATAATATTCAATGCAATCAGAAGCAGTATGAGATATGGTGAATAGAGTGTAAATTTTTAAAGAGTATTTTATTAATTAATATGTATCAAGACCACTCCTCTCTGCAAAAAGTCTATATCTTTTTACCCAAAACTCAACTTCTGGAAAATTCTCTAATACTAAAAAATGCAAACAAAGAGGTATATGTAGAGAAATGTTCAAGGCTATATTATTTTTAACAACACAAATAAAATAAATAAGGAAAAATGGCATAAATACCCAATAATAAGAAATTGATTAAACAAATTATGATAACTCAATACAATACCATGTGCTCATTACAAAATCATGTTTTCAATGACATGGGAAAGCACTTGTAATATAATGCTATTTTAAAAAATAGTGTATGTAAATATGTAAGGAAATATAGTAAAATGTTAAGAGTTAATATCTGTAATGAAGGAAGTAGAATGATATTTATTTTCTGTATGATTTTTGTATTCCAAATTTTCTGTAATAGACATGAATTCTTCTTAAAATATGTAAATAAATAACTTGGGCATAGAGTTAAAAAACCCACTGGACAACAAATTAGCTGTACACATTATATTTACTGTTCTAAATACTTCTAGAGTTATTTACAATGTTTTGAAAAATATGTTTTCATTTATTTTAGAGAGAAAGGGAGAGGAGAAAGAGAAAAAACATCACTGTGAAATCAAAACATTGACTCCTTGTCTCCCATATACACCCAAACTGGTGATCAAAATGGCAACCTGGGGATGTGGCCTCACCAAGAATCGAACAGAAGGCCTTCGGTGCATGGGAAGATGCTCAATCAACTGAGACACACTGGCCAGAGCAGAAATGTTTTTAAAATTCGATTGTGTCTTACCCAATTAAAAATTTAAATGTATTTTTTTAAAAAGGAATTTTTAAAAATGCATTTAATAAAGTCATTTGCATACATTTATATTGGTCATAAAACTGACCTTACTATATTGAAATATAGCATTTTTAATTTTTTTTCTTATGTACCTATATGTAATGTGTAATGTACTAAGATACTGTTTATATAATTAGGATATTATTTTAAATGTACCATTAAAGTAATTAAAAACAGCTGTATTTTACCATCCCAATTATTTTTCTCAAATAAACATAAGCATTAAAATAGTTCTGGAATATCAGAGCTGGATTCTATCCAATAATGAGGCAGAGACTTTGGGTTTCATTTAATTTCATGAATAGAAAATTTAGGAGGTATGTTAACAAATAATTTATTCCTTGAGAGTACATAGGGATTAAGTGCTCTCAGAACTGGACAGCATTAAAATGTTTCCCTTTATGGAAATATGCAATGTCAAATATTTAAACAAATCACTTTAAAATGTGATGACAACTGATCTATTTTCCAAAAAAAATTCCAATTTTACATGTGCCAGTGGGGAGAGTGTGAAAATAAAAACATGTATCATCTAAATGAAGGGACATTTGAGTACCACCAATTATGCAAATATGTTTTTTAGAAAACTGTTTTATTTCATTTCTTATTTTTTAGGCTACAAAATTAATTCATATTTATTAAAGAACATTTTAAAACAACATTTAAATAACATAATAGAGAGTATAAACTATATAAAACATCTTTTGATCATTTTCACTTAAACCTTTGTTTTCATAATGAAAAGTTCTTCATAGAAATACATTATAATGGTTACATAATTGTTGGTTGGTGATTACCAGGGGGAAAAGGAGTTGGGAGGAGGTAGAAGAGGGTGAAGGGGGGATAAATGGTGATGGGAAGAGACTTGGTAAACACACAATAGAATATACAAATGATATATTATAGAATTGTAGGATTGAAACCTATATAATTTTAATAACCAATGTCACCCCAATAAATTTAATAATTTTTTTGAAAGAAAGGCCCTGGCCTGTGTGGCTCAGTTGGTTGGAACATTGTCCCTACACCAGAAGTTGGGGGTTTGGATTCCTAGTCAGGGCACATACCTAAGATTGCAGTTCTATCCAGAGAGATGTTCTCTCTCACATCATGTTTCTCTCTCGCTCTCTTTCTCCCTCCCTCCTTCCCTCCCTTTTTCTCTCCCCCTTTTTCTCTCTCTGTCTCAAATCAATCAATTAATCAATAAAAGTTAAAAAAGAAGGGAGAAGAACATGACTAAAGCCATTAAACGAGTATGTTTCTGTTTTGTCCAGCCATTTTCCTTCAGGCCTATTTACTGAATCCTGATTCTGCCCCTAAACTTTCCTTCTGATGGCAGGGGATTACACTAGGAGAGAGGAGTAATTCAAGAGCCACTGCAGGATTATAGGAGTTTACCCAACCAGCCAATGATTATGTAGTCATTAAAAAACTGTTTTAATTCTGAAGATTAACTAAATCCTAAGCATTTGAGTAACTATAACCCACATTTAGTAAATTAACTTCCATTTAAAATAGTTTTTCTTAGCATTTAATAGAGAGAAAAATATTAAAAATTATAGTGTAGATCTTAATGATTATAAACTGACCATACCTACATACCCTCAACTCATCAAGGATAGATTTACCAGTATCTAAGAAGATTCTTTATACCCATTGCCATTAATACTTTGTTTTAGTTTTTTTTCCCCCAGACTTTGACTACTATAGATTTATCTGTTTCTGAACTTTAAATTAATATAAACCTAAGGCACATATTAGTTTCCCTTTGTTTCTCTCAACACTATTTTTGGAGTATTCATTCACGTTGTTATGTAAAAAAAAAAAGCATTCATTTCCTTGAATGATATCAGTACTTCATAGGCCAATTATTATAAAATCATGCATATCTCTCTCTCTCTCTCACACACACACACACACACACACACACACACACACACACACATTTGGAGATGCATATTTTTCCCAGAGTTGAAATATTGTGATTAATGCTGATACGAAAATCTTGCACCTTTGTGACACACAAATGTTCATGTTTTTATTAGTACATACTCGGGAGCATATACTTAAGGAATACTGCTATGTCACAGAATATGCATACAATAAACTTTAGTAGATACTGCCAACCAGGTGTACAGGGGAGTTGTTCCAATTTATATTCTCACCAACAATGCATAAAGCTCAAATTGGTCATATTCCAGTCAACTCTTGGGATTGCTACTTTTTTAAATTTACCCATTTGGATACTAAAATAGTATGACAGTATAGTTTTATTTTGCATTTTATTGACGTTTACCAATGTTGAGATGTTAAGCAAGTTTTAGTATTGTTTGGTGGCCATTTGCATAAACTCTCTTGTCAAGTACTGTTAAAGTATTTTTGCTCTTTTGCCTTTTTTTTGTAAGGATATTTTCTAGATAGCATTCAATTACATATAATGGACATATTCTCTACAACTCTTTAAAAAATCCTTTGGGAAAAATGAGAGCAAATATATTTTACATAGATATTTAAACACAGAAATCTAGGTGTGTGTGTGTGTGTGTATATATATATATATGTGTGAGAGAGAGATAGAGAGAGAGAGAGAGAGAGCGTCCCTCAGCCTGGCCCGTGGCCTCTTGTAGTCTGGGACCTCTTAGGGGATGTCTGACTACCAGCTTAGGCCTGCTCCCTGTGGGCAGTGGGACATTCCCCTAAGGGTCCTTTAGCACTGACACAGAGGCAGGAGTAGCTTCCACAACCGCCACTACTTGCCAGCGTGAGCCCGATTTCTGGCTGAGCTGTGCTTCCCCAGTGGGAGCACACTGACCACCAGGGAGCAGCTCCTGCATTTAGCGTCTGCCCCCTGGTGGTCAGTATGCATCATAGCAACCGGGTGTTCTGCTGTTTGGTCGATTTGCCTATTAGGGTTTTATTATATAGGATATATGGCCAGCTACAACTAGCTAATGCCCTATAATCTCTCCATCTGTATCTAATTTTCACAGTGAGAATCTCAATATCCTATGAAACATCCACAAAGATTATCTATAAAGCAAAATTGAGCTCAAAATTGTCACGGCAACAGATTTGTTTAGGTCATTATTAAGTGGATACATCTCTAGAGTAAAGAATACAGAGAGAATACTGATATAGCAAGTTCAGGAAACTCTCTATGTAGGATATTTTAGAAATGTGAGGAAATATAATTGAAAGAGATAAATTTTTTATTTTTTCTCCAATGTTTCTATATGAGAAATAGTACATATTACATTACAGTAATTGAATTATGTAATGAGTTACCTATTAAGCTGTAACAACTATGATAAAGTTTTCAATTTTTACTTGGAACTTAATGGATATTTAATATATCAATTAATAAATAAAAGATTTTTATCTAACCAGCATAGTAAAAAAGTAAATGGAAGATACATGAAATAAATAGCATATTTTTAGTTATTTAAAAATATTATTAAAAGCTATCAAATTAAAGTCTAAACTAACAATACTGAGCACCATACATGAAAGAGATATATTTAGGGGCTTGAAAGGTATTTAAGAAGAGAGAAATGATATAAATGTTAAAGAATGTAGAGTATTTGGATTGGCTCTTCAAATTTCTCCTGAAAATATCACTGGTAGTTAGTTCTGCTGTGATGACCTCATTCGGAGTATATAGGACTTCAGCAGATGACCAAAACAATAGGCACTTCTCTCTTCTGGAGAGTGGTTATTAGCACAACCTCACGAGACAGCATATTGGGGCATACAGTGGCTGAAGGTTATATCCTAGTTATGCCTTGTTGATAAAAAGCCTCAGGAATTCATGGTTACCACACAGAGGAGAAATGATTTTCCCTTGTCTAGGACCATGTGATGTAGCTCAGAAGATTTTATGACTGGCTGAACAATCACTTCTTTTAAGAATTAAAATCTACCTTCAAACACACTTTCAAAATTTATAAATCATCATAGTTTCTAAATACAAGTATTCGAAATTGTACTTCATTTCACTTGAACATTCCATATCTTCTTTCCCCTCCCTTTGGAAAATGTAATATAGTTTAGATTACTCGGTGACATACAATTGGAAAAATATTAATAGTATTAGAAAAACTCCATTGTTAAAAAAATTAGGTTTGTCAGCACGAGAGATGTAATCACGTCTTGTTGGGAATGAAGACTAGTTTTATATTGTTGAGCCAGAAATGCTCAATATCTGGTTTTATATTTTTTATAGACTGCAGAACTATGTATCATTTGTAGTCTTGTACAGCAATATCTCCAGTATTTTTTTAAATTGTTATAGCCAAGAAAATGATAACAGAAAATTATACTTCAGATCAACCATTTTCAACTGGTGTGCCACAATAAATTTTAAAACATGCAATACCTGACTATTTAGTCAGGAGCACTGACCTCTTTTCCCTTAGATTGTCAAATTAAAAAATGACAACAGCCAACACAACAATAGCCGTGTGGTGTGAATGCCCTGTCTTCAACCATAAATATATAGGTTATTAATAAAGTTCCATTTTATTGGTCACATCAAATAAGTTTGTGCCTGACTGATTAATTCTTATTACCAGAAACTTTATATAAAAGTATAGGCACTTGATTTTTTTTAAAATGTCACTTTGGAGCAAAAAGATTAGGCAATTACTATTATTATTTGTTTTTATAGATCAATCAAAAGTATAACTATATTTTTTCAGATCAACAAAAAATGTTTTTTTGTATGTGCTGTAGAATCATAGTATTTATTTTATGTGTGCCATGAGATGAAAAAAGTTGAACATCGCTGCTTTAGATTAAAAAGGACAGCTGACAATACATACTCATAGGTTTTAAACAGTGGGGAGATCTACACAAAAGTTTGTATCCAAAACTCATTTTGGATGACTCAGAGAAGTGGTCCACATTGCATGCCCTTAGCTGCCTTAAATAGTAGAGAAATCCATCAGCTTTACTAACAAACCTATAGTGGTAAAAAAAAAATGTTCAAAAGGCATGCACTAAGCAGTCTGTCACATTTTAAGAATTATTAGAATCTTGTGTTGATGTAAATACCATTTCCAAAAGGATCTCATCTCAGTGAAATTTGTAGTCAGCTTAGTCTGTAAATCAATGGCAAAAAAAATAAAAAAAAATTCTGTTGCTGATAAAGACTCTACGAAAATTTAAAATAACATGATATTCTCATATCAAATTGTTCAAAGTTCTTACCTTTTGAACAAAAATCATTTTGACCATTCTCAGGGTTTTCAAGGAGGCACATATTATGCTCCAATTATTCTTTAATTTATTCCTGTGTGGCCAAAATTCTTACTGTCCACTAAGTGTGAAAACTGAGGAATAAGAATTTAATTAGCCCAAAGTCAACACATCTAGCAATAGACAATGACAGAATTTAAACCTATCTTATTACAAACATGTGCTTTGAATTTACATATCTAATCAAAGGGCCGATATGTTTCAACATTAATCATTAAAAATGAAATATACCTTTTATTTCTTAACATACACACACAATAATTTTGGGCTTTATTTCTTATTTTGTATTATAAAATAGGATTCCTTAGGCAACTAAAGAAAAGTAGGAATTACTTTAATCAACTTTTTAAAAAATATGTTTTTATTGATTTTAGAGAAAAGGGAGAGGGAGTGCCGGAGTCCAACCCCAGCAGGTCCAGGGGTCCCCAAAGGTGTAGACAGAGTCGGCGAAGAAGGAATGACACGGAGACAGCGTTCAGTTGATCAGCAGCCTAGCCAGGATCTCCAGCCAAGTTCTGGTCTGGATCTCCAGAGAACTTGGTTAAAACACATAGCGCTAAGGGGAGCAAACATATTAAGAACAGTATGCTATATACGCCAGGTCCCTTGAAACATATGCTGTGCAGATGTTTCTTTCCTGCAGCGACTGTGTCAAGCAGCAAGGATGGACCGGCTTCCGGCAAGGGAGAGAGAGAGAGAAACATCAATGATGAGAGAGAATCATCAATTGGCCACCTCCTGGTACGTCCTCCACAGGAAATTGCGCCAATAACCTAAGCATGTGCCCTAAAGAGAAAACAAACCCTGACCTCCTGGTTCATGGGTTGATGTTCAAACACTGAGCCACACTAGCCAAACTTAACACATTGTGTGCCGCATAGAAATCTCTAAGACATACGCCAGGGACCGCATGTTTTTGGGCAAACTGCACATTATTTAAATCATCATAATGCACTTTAGGTGTTGTTTTTCAATAATTATAACATTTTTATTTACAAAAACAATTAAACAATTAAAGTTCCTAGTACTTTTTTAACGTATGGTACTGCGTAAAACATTTTCCTCTATGAAGAGGGACCAAACAAAATTTACATAAGTATCTAGATTTGCTCCTTTTTCCATGAGCGTGAAAAACGAGAACACTCGTGAGTGGTCCTTAACAGATGGCGCACGAAACATGAGAAAACTCCTGAGCAGTACAAAATGTGTTAATGGCACAGAGAAAGAAGCCCCGCACTGTATACTTATTCAAATATATAGCTATCCTATATAATAAAAGCCTAATATACAAATTGACCGAACAACAGAACCAGTAGTGAAAGGAAAGGTCACTCTGATGCGCACTGACAACAACCCCACTGGTGAAAGGAAAGGTCACTCTGATGCGCACTGACCACCAGAGGGCAGACACTCAATGCAGGAGCTGCCCCCAGCCCACAGGTGCCAGGCCAGCCAAGGCGGGTGCCAGCGGGGGCCCCCAATCGCCCCACCAGTCGCCCCACAGATCAGACCTGATCACTGGCAGGCCTAGGGACCCTACCAGTGCATGAATTTTGTGCATCGGGCCTCTAGTTAAATATTATTGCGCAATAACAACTCAGACTTGACTAAATCAGTGCTATTATGAAGGAATAGGAAAAGGGAAGGAAACATTACTGGTGGGACTGGAGCAAGGTACAAGGTCATCACTACTTCTTATAACTCTGTGGGCATCATTCATATTTCAGTCTATATCTATGGTTCTTCTTTAAGCACAAATCCCAAACTGTGAAAAGTGGCAGCCCAGAGTGAATGGGCCCAATATTATTTTTATTTGAGAGAAGTCAATACACAGTATCCAAATTAAAAGGTATAGGTAGGAATAATAGAAGCATAGCATATGAAAATACAAAGTAAAATACTTGGAGAAACTTCTAAAATAAATAAAAGCCATAACTCACAGGCACTGACCTATTTTTTTATTGTAAGTCTTCTAATTATTTTAAGTGGGTATGTGGACTATTTTGTTATTTAAAAAAAAAATAAAGAACATAATGGAATCATCTTGATATGGCAGACGATATATGAGTGTTCAGTTTAAATAAGCAGAATAGTGGAAAAGATAAAAAATAAATAAAAATCCATGTTCATGTGAACTGCTTCCAGTATCTATGGATTGTTTAATGATATTTAATTGATAAAATGTTAGATTTCTTAACATACTTTATCTGTAAAATAACCAACATAGGGCAGCTATAAGCTTTAGTTTGCTATCTAACAGTGTTTTCTAAAAGAATAAAACTAAAGTGTTTTATTGCTAATTTTAAAAGATTATTTTTACCATTGGATATCACATAGGGGAAAAAAAGGTTTCAGCAAAATAAGATGAGGCAGGAAGAGGAATGAGAAAGCAGAAAGGTCGAGAAGATGTGCCAATAGTTGAGAGAAAGTCAGAGACAAGGACTCAAGGATATCATGGTTCGGATATTGCCAGAGAAGGGGGGCCGATTGTGGATTTCCCTATTTTAAAAGCAGTACAGGCTTCAAATGCCCAGAGGTCTCTTATTGTAAGAGAGAGTTGGACAATCACTGTTCTTTCCTGACAAAATCGGAGGCTGTGCGAGTGATTATCTGCCATCTGTTGTCTACAGCAGTTCAATTGCTGAAGAGCCCTCTAGAAGGGGAGAGAAAGAGTTCCTTCTCATCTGAAGGCTGAATGTGCATTCAGAGGTAGATTCAGCTGAGCAAGTGCCCAGCTAATCCCCTTTGCACACAGGGACAAGACTGCCACCAACTCTAATTGATTCTGAAATGAATCTGTATAGAAAATTAGGAGGTTTTGGATTCCCATGTGAGCTTCAATAAAGAGCCAGGATGTAAGCCTGACAACTGAATGGATTCAGAAATGAAAATCAGATAAGCAGCTTAAAACTGTACTTAAGTCCAGAAATGATTTGAATGCTGTTGTTAATGGCACATTGTATGTTGTCACCTAGTTAATTATCTTTGAAGATGAGTTCTTGCAGAGGAGAAGATATGCGATGCTTCCACAGCTTTTCCTCATCACATATTTATTAACCCACCCCTTCACCCCTCCCTTTCCCAACTATCATTGCTAGAAGGCAGAAAGAAAGGATTAAGCCACTGCAGCTCCTCTGTGGCTGTCAGTTCACTGTGCCAAACTTCAAATATGAACTGTTGCATGTACTGTCACTGACATTTCCTTTTACATCTTCATTTGCAAATGAGGAGCTGACATTTGTTAGGCCTTGTATTTGCACACAGTCCCACCACATGAAAAGCAAACACTGTCACTGTGGCTACTTTGTTTATTCCTTTGCAGATAGTATATGGCCTATTTAGGAATTTTCTTCAGATTTTTTTTTTTTTTTAACTAACAGAGATGAGATAGATAGTCACCGAGCTACATGGCCTCATATTTTATTCAGGAAGCCGTCTGCAGTTTATGGAGCGTGCACTGCATTTAATAGCTATTTAAAACTGTATTTTTAAAACCAATTTGCACTTTTCTGGTTTATATTCTCAGGGTTTGTTTTCTATAGATAGATGTTCATTTAGGAGTTCAGGTTTCTTACCATTACATTTTTTTAATAATAGGAAAATATTTTCCACCCAATAAAAACAATGAAGTAAAATCTAAAAAGCACAATACATTTTCCAAATATTGTTCTTGATTTGATAAAGTTTAATCTTTCCAAAAGTAGCTTGACAATGTCAACATACTCAACTTCATTAATAATCACCACTTTACATTAAGCGTCTTTCTGTAAGACTGAAACTGTAAGACAATGTCACAGACCACTATCTATGCCTGAGGGTGAGTTGCATCCCAGACCAGAAACCTGAAGTTCTGTTTGCTAAGGTAGCCATTAAAGGGTAGAATGCATGAATAGTTCTCAATGAACAAAAAAGGCTGTGAGTGCTAATTTTAAGAGTTTTGTAAAAATAATGAATCAAAATCACCTAGTAGCGCAATTGCAACAGCTAAAAAGAGGAAAACAAACAAATAGAATATTTCATGGTGATTATAAAATTAAAAAAAATAATACATTAAGAATGTTCATTCTATTTCTGTCAGGTTTCTAGGTGGTATTTGTCAGTAATTATTTTTTACGACACATACCCCACAAATAGCTTTTCCCTAACATACCGAACCACAATCCTCTTCCTTATCCCTCCAATCTAATACTCCTCCTCTTTTCATTTCACTGCACCTACTAATTCACCAAAGTTTGGAAATGGCTGTTCTTTACCTCACACCTACTCAGAAGTCAAGAATTAACAAATAAGTTAAATATTTTAAATGAGAAATTTAGAGCACTTTATAAAGTCAGTGTTCTCTTTATGATGAGGACAACAGAGAGAATGACTTGTGTCTGTCTCTCAGGCAGACAGACACAAGTTTTTGGGAGTCAGAATGTGTGTGTGTATCTGTGTATCTCACCCTTGTTTTTTCTCACAGCTAAATAATGATCAGCTAACTTGAATTGAATAATCTCTCATTCAATCAATTTTTTTAAAAAAAGGTTTCTCTTTTTGCAATGATTTCCTGCTTTGTCACCTTGCAAAAAAAAAAAATACAACTAATACAACTCATATTACTAAAACACTAGTCTATGTTCAAAAATGCAAAGGATACAAGTAAATGCCAAAGGGAATATCTGCCTAGATATCATGTCAATGACAAAGAACTAAAAATGGTAAGAAAATGTCAGAAGTATAGTAAGTGAAAATTAATTGAGCTTAACTACTCAGGCTTAGAATTGTCTTAACTTTTTGAAAAATAAGAACTATGTCCAAAATTGGTTTAAATAAGGAGTACAAATTAGATTATGTGAAAAAATGTCTCCATTAGTGTACCACTTTCATTGAGATTTATGTTGTTTATGTAATATTTCTCTCAAAGGAAAATAAGAAACTTTGCCAGGCTGGTGTTGCTCAGTGATTGAGCATTGACCTAGGAACCAAGAGGTCACCAGCTCGATTCCCAGTCAGGGCACATGCCCAGGTTGTGGGCTTAATCCCCAATAGTGGGCATGCAGGAGTCAGCCGATCAATGATGCTTCTAACTCTCTGTCCCTCTCCTCTCCCTTCTTTTCTCTCTAGAAATCAATAAACACATATTTATAAAAGAAAATAAGGAACTTGAAATAAGCCAGAGGACAAGTATGTTCATAAAATAAGACTGATATTTAGAATGATGTTTAGTGAAGGTAGTTTAACAAAAGGAAAACGGGAACTTTTAAAAGTACACTGTGTTAATTAAAAATTATAGTCTTAACAGGGTCACTCTGTGCCTTTTCACTGGGCATGTAGATATTTCTATTAACACCTTATGGGCCTATTATCTTTGGTAAGCACGGAGAACAGAAGATCAGTGCAAAGAGAACACAGACCTCTATTAAAACAAAATCGTCCAATCAGATCCACAGCTGCTTGGACTAGGAGTCATTTGAAAGCACTGTGAAAAGTATCACTTACTTTTGGTCTTTCACCTTCCTCGATTAATTTATTTACTCATTGGCTACTTTGGTATCCTCCCATGTTGCTTCCCTCCCCACCCCCACCTTCACTTAATACCATTTTCTTTTCAATAATTGGACATCAGCTGCACTGACATCTTGGCAAAAATTAATACCAAGATAACAGTATTGCTCATCATCTAGCTTTTCATAATGCTTAATTTGTTTCCATGTTTGCATAAAATACCTTTTTTCCAACATTATATAACCACAATGTTATGTTTGTTCTATTAAAATAATATCTTCTTAAATTTTCAAATTACTTTATTTATTTTATTAAAATATAATTTGTGACGGTTTAATACAGACAAATTGTTTAAATATTCAATATTTAAATATTGAATACATGACTTAGAAAGTACTTACTTTCATTTTTAATCCAAGGCCCTTGTTTTGGGAATTATTGTAAAAATGTAATTATCCAAATCTTGGTGGTACTGAATATAATCCTACAAGTGGTAGCCAATTGCACAGCTTGCTTCTAAGTAAGCAGTGAGAAGCAGCTCTTAACACACAGGAGGCCACGATTAGTACAACATGACTCCCACAAAGGCCACAATTTACTGCATCAGGAATCAAAGAGTGATGCCTCAAATTAGGCCAGATAGCTGCTGTGCCTGAGGTGCAAGGCAGGAAAGCAAGGTCTAGCAAAGTAACAACATGTTAATTATTAACGAATTGCCTCTAGTAGATCTCATTTTGGGCTCAGTCCTCTTTTGAGGAATGTAACAACAACATAAAAATAAATGGGGAATACATAATTATAAGAGAAGTAGTCGAATGGAACCAAAAAAATTTATTTTAATATAATGAGTAGTACTAGAATAAAGAACAGGGATATTTCCACAGAAAGTAAAATAAAATGACCAACTCATTAGAGCTTATTTTATCTAGAACTGGGTGTCTGCTGACAGTTTTCTATTTGCCTTTGTAGCGCATCCATTCAGTAAATAATCACTAACAGATTAGCCTGAACAAGGCTCTCTTTTTGCAATATAAAAGAGGATAAAACAAAATGTAGGAAAGATTAAGTGTCAAACATTATGAGAATATATATATCTCAAAATGTACACAAGTAAATATGATTGTTCATAAGAAAAATGGGTAACATGCTATATATACAACAATTAGCTCACTAAAGATTTTATGTATTTGATAGATAATTTTATGTGACAACTTAGCTAGACCATGGCCCCCAGATATTTGGTCAAAAATTGGTGTAGACATTTCTGAATGTCTACATTAAGAAGATATAATTAAGATGAGATTAGTACCTAAATGAATGGTCTTAATGAAAAGCAGATTACTTTCCATAATGTGGGTGTGCCTTAACTAATCAGTTGAAGGCTTTAAGAAAGAAAAGACTGATATCCTCCAGGGAGGAGGGAATTCTCCCACCAGAATATTTCCACCCTCGAGTTACAAGATAAACTGCTGGGATTCCAGCCTGTGGGCCTTCCCTGCAAATTTTAGACTTGCCAGCCTCCTCCTCAAGAGAATGAGCTAATCCCTTAAATCAATCCCCCTCTCTCTTACA
>NW_006383008.1:3235610-3249943 GCF_000327345.1 Myotis davidii
ATATCCCTAATATATATATTAGCAACCGGTTGCTATGATGTGCGCTGATTACTAGGGGTCGTGCATGGAAGATGGCAGGTATTTGCCATGGTAGGATGGTGGAACAGGTGAGCAGGGGCGCCAGACCAAGGCAGGGTGCTGTTCGCTGTCATCAGGGCAAACCTCTGGTGGTTACTGAAAATTCTTTGCTCCCGCGCACCACAGTCCCACCAGGTGCTCGCATCTGCTGCTGGTGCTGGCCCAGCTTGCACTCTCTGCCAGGACCTGGCGCCAGTCCCAATCGCTTAGTGCCATCAGCTTGCACCTGCTGCTGGTGTCTGCCCCAATCGCTCCACACTGTCAGAGGGTGTGAGCAGGGCTGGTGCCATCAGCTCATGGGAGCAGTGGCGGCGGGAGCAGGGCTGCCGGCAGACAGGTGACTGGGAGCCAAGGCTGGCAGGGCTGTGTGGGGGCACAGAGGATGAGCTGAGACCCACTGTGTGGCCACCACAGCCTTGCAGCTCACAGTTCCTTTCAAGGTACACAAATTCCTGCACTACGCCCCTAGTAATATATAATATTGTACACATGAATGCACACACACGCATGCACACACATGCACACACATACACACAGGTTTTCCTCCCACTGTCCCTCCGCTTTTGAAAGTTTGCCACTTCACTATTACTAAAGTCTTTACATTAGTACAGCAAGTCCTCGAATAAGAATTAACATCCTTTCAGTGTTATTTCCTTATAATGTTGATGAAAGCTATAGATACACACCTTTCGTTTATATCCATTATAGCCTAAGATAAAATTAGTTTTATTTTAGTTGTTTTGCCACAATTCTAAAAACCTATCTATAATGTTAAGTTTAGGACTTACTGTACCTCTGTTCACTAATGGAAGAAATCCACAGGATTTTTGCCTTTGAGAAAAAAAAGTGAAATGTGAAAACAGCATTTAACATGCTTTGTAGTGAGCACCCTGAGCAGCCAGAGTGGTACCATCAAGCTCCTTCCCTGAGAACTACACTAAGCATCTCAACATCAAGCCCCCATAGCTTTGGATTGTGTATGTGAGCATCTATGTTTTATCTCATTTTAATCTGTGCATCTTTTAGCAATATGTCTCCTAAGGTGAATTATTTTATGACAACAATCTTATTGCATATATTAGGCTTTCAACATTAGTTTGTGTTAATATTGTGATGCATTCATTCAACAAATACATAAGGACTTCCTACCCTGCTCTAGCCTGTTTTATCAGATACAGCAGTGAACAAGACACACACATCTATATCTCATGGGATTCATATTCATATGAAAAAATACCAATTAAAATTTATACATATGAAAAGAGTTAATCCATGAAATTTCAGGGAATAAAGGTTTAGGTGGAAGGCACAGCTAGCACAAAGTCCCTTAGGTGTAAACAATGGGTATATTTGTGGGAGGAATAGGTAGTCAGTTCTGATAGTATGTTACTGGTGACAGGGGAGTGATACAGAGAGTAAATCAGTTGACAAATCATTACGGAATGGAAAGTAAGGGGAGACATTTGTATTTTATTCTATTTGTGAGGTAAGTTACATCTATGAAGTATGCTGGGATTTGCAAGTGCACATTGAACAGAGGACGGCAATATGCTCACCACATCCATGTTGCTTGGCTCCTGGTCTGCCTAGTAGAGTCACTACTTATTAGAGTTTGTCACAGAAAGCACAGCAGGGCAGGGAGATCTGGGGGTCATTGTCTCTTATGCTCTCTTTCTTTCTAAATAAAATAAAGCTACTAGAGAAGGATTTTCACTTAGCACATCAACATATTTTCATCAGGACTAGCAAATTACTGTTTTTGTTTTTTTCAATATCCTCTTCAGTCACTTTAAACCAGTTTCACATGCAACATTATTTTTTTTCGGTAGGATATTAAGATGAATGACCTGAATGAATAATGGTAGAATTCACACATGGGAATTTCTCAACAGAATTTGAGCCAGTTCACATATGCAGAATACTACTATAAAATTAACACTTAGCTACATTGATCTTATAGAAGACTAGAGGCCCGGTGCACAAAAACTTGTGCACTTAGGGGAGGGTCCCTCAGCTTGGCCTGTGCCCTCTCGCAGTCTGGGACCCCCTCAGGGGATGTCCACCAGCTGGCTTAGGCTTGCTCACTGGGGGATTGGGCCTAAGCTGATAGTCAGACATCCCTCTGGCAGTCTGGGAGCTCCCACTACCACCACTGTGCTGGCAGCCATCAGCCTGCCTTGTGGCTGAGCAGAGCTCCAACCTTAAGTATTCTACAGTGCTGGGTTAGGTGATTTTTGTCTATTTCAGACTGTTCTTGAACATTGACTCATGACACTTGTTATTTCTTTTTTTTTTTTTTTTTATTCTAGGATTTATTTATCTTCTATAATTGAAACTTTGTAGCCTTGAGAGGAGCCCAGGACCGCTTAGGGCAGGCGGGAAGCTTGGCTTCCTCTATCACCAGGGGCAATGGCTCCAGCTCCATGGCTGCTGCCATCTTATTTGGGTTAATTTGCATACTAACTCCTGATTGGATGGTGGGCGTGACTTGTAGGTGTGGCTTGAACATAGTGGAGGGATGGTTAATTTACTTTTATTATATAGGATATCTATTGTCTTGAAAACTTTTATTAGAAGTCATCATGAAAGCTTTGAGTCACAAAGAAATTCACAGAACTTTCCCCTGTGACTCAAGGTAACTTGTAGTTATGAAATAAACATAGTCTGGGCTTTTTTAAAAAAACATATTTTTTATTGATTTTTTACAGAGAGGAAGGGAGAGAGATAGAGAGTTAGAAACATCGATGAGAGAGAAATATCGATCAGCTGCCTCCTGCACATCTCCTACTGGGTATGTGCCTGCAAGCCAGGTACATGCCCTTGACCGGAATCAAACCCGGGACCTTTCAGTCCGCAGGCCGACGCTCTATCCACTGAGCCAAACCGGTTTCGGCTAGTCTTGGCTTTTTGCCCCACTCAGGAAAGGCAGCTACAGTTCATTCCCTTTGATCTGACATACTTTCCAAGCTTAGAAAAAATTAGGAGAGATGGAGAAAATATATTCTACTGGTAAATTAATGTTTGTAACACATATAAATTTAATACCTTAGATAAAAATTGTCATTGTTAGAATATACATGACCATGGGTTTTGCTCTAAGAAGGCCCCAGTGGACAAAGTCAGTGATATCTATTAAGATTTCTTTATTGACTTTTCTCATTACCACATTTATAATGCTGCAATTATAATGAATTTTCTGTGCATGAGCTGAGGCCAACCTGTCCGCCTATGTCAGAGCCAGGAACTACTACTGAGAGAATATTTTAAGGAGTTTCTAATACACCCTGGCAATAATCCAAAGGTAACCTATTCCAGGAAAGAAATCTCACATTTGGGAAATTAAAGTAGGTGTTTGACTTTTTTGTGTTTATAAAGGGAAGGAGAAAGGCTAAAGGAAGGACCATAAAGACAAGGTCTGTAAGAGCAACATATAAGGGGTTATTTTGGAAATAAAATTGTGGAAAATGCGGTCAACTCCTTGACCGGAATCTAACACGGGAACATAAGGGGCGCAGGCCTAAATAAAATTGTGGAAAATGCGGTCAACTCCATATCCAATGAAATAATTTCACATTTAAAGTAGGAATAATTTAGTAAATATTCTATTGCCTTCAACTAACACACAACAAACTGGGATAGCTCAAACAGTAAGTGATTTTGATAGGAGATCTTAAGGGAATCAAAGCCAATAGATATGGGTATTATTGGTGAATACGGCGAAGGAATTAGAAAGCTAACTGGGACTGACAGTATTTTCTGTTAATTCTACTTTATTCTGCCTTATATTTCTGATTCTTTTTTTTCTTCTGAAGATATATTTCTCTACATCTCCATGTAAATGTGTATCATTACATTCGTACCATTGAAAAATCTGAGTGCACAAACCCAAAGTCTTTTGTGTTGCCCGTTTGGGAGTAGATGCAAATCTCTGTAGAGAACATCTATAGCCAAGAGTTAGTGGTCACATCATGCAAACATTGGCAGGAGGCTAATTTCTATGGTGGACTTCTTTTCTCATTGAAAAGCTTTCATGAAATTGATTTCATCTTCCTGTATGCAGAAAGAGATGTGCTCAGATCTAATATTAGATCACAAATATCTCTATCATGATAAGATGGTAATGAGGTATCTAATAAATGTGGTAGATTTATTGCAAACAAGTCAAGATGAGAATGTATGTCCTTCCACTCTTACCTCCAGATCAAAATCCTCACACATAAATTGAACTTCATAAACTTAAGCACATATGCTTACATTTTCTTATTTTTCATATCCAAAATTATTCTCTTAAGTAGTCATATATTGTTGTGGTTCAATAACTTTTAATGTTTCCCTCATTTTAAAATAATGAACTTTCTGAAATAATATAGTGATGAAAAGATTTAAAAAGTCACAAGAACAAAACAATTACAATTAACTATCTCCCAATAGAGGGTATCTTTGAAGTCAAATAGAAGAAAGCAGAGACTGTCCAAAATATAATTAAGAGGATTAAATATTGTCTACAGAAAGTATGATTGTATATTTTAAAGAAAGCAATGGTGCAGTGAATTTTATTAATATATCTAAGAAAAGACTATAACAGAAAGAATGTGCTATCCATTAATGTATTTAAATGAAGTTAGATTTGAGTAGTGGTAGTTTGTTCAAGATTCTACTGTCTTCTGATTCCATTTCTTGTCACCCTCTCTTGACTAATTCTTTACATTCTTCTATAACTAAAAAAATAGTAGGAAATCAATGAAGGAGGTAAGTGATTTTCCCAATATCATGTATGAATTGTGTATCAAGAAACAAACTAACAGGACTCCAGCTTATGTTGTATTTTTATATTTTACTTATTTTTTATATATCTTTGTTGTTGAAAGTATTACAGATATCCCCCATCTTTACCCCATTCACCCCCTCCACCCAGCTCCTGCCCACTCGCCTTGCCTTCACTGCACTAGTGTCTGTGTCCATGGGTTATGCATATATACATATTGGTTAATCTCTTCCCACCTCTCTGAGATTTTATTATTTGCAATATTGAAAGAACTTGCGATCTGGAATCCAGCCTGGGACCTTTCAGTCTGCAGGCCAATGTTCTATCCACTGAGCCAAACCGGTTAGGGCTATTTGGTTAATTTCTTCCTGCCCCTCCCAACTTCCCTCTGAGATTTGTCAGTCTGTTGCATGCAGTTGCATTCGTCAATCTGGATCTATTTTCTTTGTCAGCTTGTTGTGTTCATTAGATTCCATATATAAGTGATATATATCCTGCATTTTCTAATTGTTTCCAGGAACAAAGAATGAAGGTGAGTCTTAAAAAGGAGAAAGGCTATACATGGTGTTTCATCATTTAAAAGAAAAGGTGTGTGTGTGTAAAAAGAGAAGCAACATATTCTCACTTTAAAGGTATTTTTTGGCATTTCAGTTTTTATAGATCGTTATGTATAAATAAAATATATTAATGTAAATAAGTTTTCATAAATGCATATTATTTAGTTCAAAAGCATACTAATGTTCAAGCACAAAAACTGGTATAATATTTGCCTATAATCTGATTTATATTTCTAAATTGTATGCACTAATCAGGGACAATCAGTAATCAGTGTGGTACGTCTCATGGCATAAATCAAAAGGCCCTAGACAATTGTCAATGTCCTCACCATATATGTTCTCACTATGAGGGCAATCACTGACTACCATTTTATAAACTAATTGTGTGCTATCCCTCAAGGAGGTTTCTAGTCTCTTTCATTTTGATAATGCAGGCACATAAGTCATTACCAAGAACAGTTTCATTTTATCCCCATAGCACAGATAAATTCTCTCCAATCTTAAATCAGCATTCATATGGTAAATTCACTCAAAATTCCTAAGAATGTTTCTGGCCCATTTCCCATCTTCCAAAGTCATAAACCTGGCAAAACTCTAAAAGCAAGAGCCAAAGGCCTATCCGAATATTAAAAGATGGATTTTAAGCATTTACTTTTTTTCAAATGACATGCTCTTACCATTGTCTATTTTCTGGATGATGATTTTTCATCCCATAGTTTTTGGATTTCCAACTTAGTGTATACTAAATCACTTAATCAGTGACTGAGGTACCCATTTAACAGAGACTGTAATCATAGTGCTTTGAAAGATACTGTCCATCATCCAGAAACACTATTTCCTTATTTTCTTTAGTTATCAATGAAAATTATAAGATCTAATAATATATTTAAAACAAAATTTGAAAATTAGCTGAAGGATTATCACTGCTATGGCATAGGGTAATACCATTAGCCTTAATGTCTTTCAGAACTTCACCAATGGAAATCAGAGATATCACTGTACGAACTAATCACAGCCACCCTGTGGGAATTACACCCCTCATAACTGATTATAAATTTTTTACAGTTATGAATGGTGTATTAGTCTGCTCAGTCTGCCATAACAGAATGTCATAAACTGGGTGGCTTAAACAGCATTTTCTTCTTCTTGCAGTCCTGGAAGCTGGGAAGTCTAAGATCAAGGTGCTGGCTGATTCAGTTCTGGTTAGGGCCCTTGGCCTTCTTCCTAGTTTGCAAAGTGATACCTTCCCACTGCAGAGAGAGAGAGACAGAGAAAAAGAGAGAAAGAGAGGGGGGGGGGGGAAGAATGGTGCCTGCATTTACTTGGGTAAATGAAACATTCGAACAAATAGGAAGGTAGGAGATTAAAAAAAGGTAGTTTGGTATAATTATGACAATTCTCATGATCTGAGACTTTGAGTATCATTTCATCTATTAAGATGTATATTGAATATACATGCTAACTAACACAATGGTTCTACTGGCTTATTGTCTTTTTCAGCAGATTTTTACATAGTACATCATGTATGCAGGCATTGAGTTAATAAGTTCTTGGGATTCAAAGATCTCTCTCTGTTACTCCTTTACATTCATACTAGAGGCCCGATGAATGAAGATTCATGCAAGAATGGGCCTTCCTTCCCCTGGCTGCTGGCACCGCCTTCGCTCAGGACCAGAGCCACCTTTCTGCCTTTGTTCAGGCCTGGAGCCGCCTTTCCACCCTCCCACACTGCCCAGAGGCCCAGAGAGGCTGGGGCAGTGTGGCAAGTGACTCGCCCTGCCCCCAGCCGCTCAGAACCTGCATATGCAAATTAACCTGCCATCTTTGTTGGGTTAATTTGCATACTCACTCTTGATTGGCTGTGGGCATCACAAAGGTGTGGTCAATTTGCATATTTCTCTTTTATAGTGTAGATGTATCCCTTTCCCCAACACAATCCCTAAACACTGGCAACCACTAATGTTTTTCTATACCGTAATTTAATCATTCAAACATGTTATATAAGTGGATGCTAAGTTTTTCACTTAGTATAATGCCCTTGAGATTCATCTAAGTTGTGTGTATCAATGGTTCATTCCTTTTTTAGTGCTAAGAAGTATTTTATGATATGAATACAGTGGGGCTTTGACTTATGAGTTTAATTCATTCCATGACGGAGCTCTTAACTCAAATTACTCGTATGTCAAATCAAAAAGTGAACGAGTGAGACACGTGACGCTGGGCTGATGTTGTCGCGTTCATTGTGACGTTCGCTGCACCAACTAGCGGTGGGGTATCTGAAGCTGGCTCGTAACCCGAATTTTAGCTCGCAATTCAAAGCAAAAAATCGGCTGAGAGACGGCTCGTATCTTGAAAAACTCATTAGTCAGGACACTCGTAAGTCAAGGCCCCACTGTATATCACAGTTTGTTTAACCATTCACTTGTTGAGGCATATTTTTGTTGTTTTCAGGTTTTGGCTATTACACATAAAGTTGCTATGAACATTCTCATACATACTTTCCTGTGGACATAAATTTTCAATTCTCTGTGATATATATAATCTTTGAGTCTTAAAATAGTTCTATGTTTATTTTTATAAGAAAATGCCAGACTCTTTAGAGTGACTATTTTACTTTATATTCCCATGATCAATATTGAGAGATTCAGTTTATGTGTATCCTCACCAGCACTTGGGATTGTCATTAACATTATTTTTTTCTGCTATTTTAGCTCTTCTATTGTATGCATGGTGATATCTCATCAAAGCCTTAATTCTGATTTTCCTAATGGCTCATAATGACGCACATGTTTTTTATGTGCTTATTTGCCAATCTGAGATGCTAATCAGTAAACTGACCATTTGTATTCAAATATTTTACCATTTAATGATTTTTTTTAACCATTGAGTTTTCAGAGTTCTTTATATAATTTATTTATTATTTGTCAAAATGTAGTTAAGTTTGCAATAGTTTTTCTCAGTCTGTAACTTGTTTCATTCTACAGTTAACTGGAAATTTCACAAACAAAAGTTTTAAATTTTGATGGATCAGATATTTAGTGTCAAGCTTAAAAATTCTTCACTCAGTCCTAGGTACCAAATATTTTAGCCTATGTTATCTTCTAAAAGTTTATAATTATAATTTTTATGATTTTTTTATTTAATTATGTGATCCAAATATAATATTTTTGCATAAGGTGTGAAGATAAGGTCAAAGTTTTTTGTCTTCCACAGTGAATTTCTTTTGCATCTTCATCAAAAATCAGTTGGCCATACATATGTGGAACTATTCCTGCTACATTGATCGATGTACCTATTCCTCTACCAGAACGATATGCCTTTATTACTGTATCTATGTATTAAATCTTGAAATTGGATAGGCTGATTATTCATAACTTAGTCTTCTTTTTAAAAGTGCTTTAGCTATTCTAGTTCCTTTGCTTTTCTATTTAGAATAATCTTGTTTATATCTACAAAAAATACTGATAGGAATTTCATTAAATGTATATATCCTTTTGGGGAGAATTAACATATATGTTCTGGTACGCGTTCCAAACCACAAGCATGGCATGTCTCACAATCTTCTTAAATATTTAATTGCTTTCATCAAAATTTTATAGGATTTTTGAAAATAATTTTCAGCATATGTGCTCTGTACAGTTTTGTTATATTTATACCTAAGTATTATAATTTTAATTTCAATTCTATGTGTCCACTACCAGTCTATAGAAATGAAATTGGTTTTGTATGTTTATCTTTTATATTGAGACTTTGCTGAACTCCTTTATTAGTTTTAGATTATTTTGAAGTAAATATCTTGATATTTTCTACATACTCATATCATGCACAAATAGCAACAGTTTTATTTCTCCCCTTCTGATCTGTATGCCTTTTATTTCCTTTTCTTACCCTACTTCCTTGGCTAAAACTTCTAGTGCTATAAATCTCTCTTCTCAGCATGCTACCATGTATTTGCATTTTCATTAAATTCATTGTATTTTTTAGATTCCCCTTTACTAGTAAACTTCCTCATTGACCCCTGCACAATTCAGGCGTGTCTATTTTAGCTTCCAAATGCTTGGAGATTTTCCCATTGTCTCTCTATTATTGATTTGTAATTTGCTATCATTTTGCCCAGATAATGCATTCTGTATTATTTCAGTTATTTAAATTTATTGAAGTTATAGGGCCCAGAATATCTTTCTATATGTTCAATAATCACTAAAAATAATGTGTATTCTTTAGTTATTGAGGGAATGTTCTATAAATGTCAATTAGATCCTATTGACTGATGGTGTTAAGTTCTGCATCTTGCTGAACTCATGTCTAGTTTTTCTATCAATTGTTGAGAGCAATGTTGAAATTTTAATAGTAATTATAGATTTGGTTATTCCCCATTTTAGTTTCATTCATTTTTTTCCCCACATAGTTTGCAGCTCTCTTAGGGGAAGGCCACCTTGTTACCCCTGGGTGGTTGTAAAATTTCGAGTTCCCTATGTGTTCTCTACTAGCTCACATGGGGGGTAGGGTGTGGCTGTTTCTTAAAAGTGGGCAGGAATAAAAATCTTCACTCCTACTTGCTCTTGTCTACTACCTCAGCATGCAGACGGAGACACACCCGTAAGGCCTGTTGCAGTGGAAGCCTAGGCTCTCCATTTATCCTTTGCTAGATGGGACAACAGTCTTTATATATACATGTTTATTTTTTTTTTCCAATTTTTGTTGTTTTGTTTTGGCTGGAGTAGAATTGTTATTTTGTAAAACATTGTCCCTTTCCTGGTCTTTTTGCTAAAGAGAGCAAGATTTTCTTTTTAAAAATTTGTTTGTTTTTTGTCTATGTTAATTAATATTTCTGAGTCATCAACTTCTCCAATAGCCAGTGTGGAATATAAAAAACAAAAATAAATCACCAGGTGAACTCACCATCATTTCAGACCATGGGTTTCATGGCCCCTAGCCAGAATGCCTCCTTTCCTCCCCGTTTCAGAATTTTTGTATTGTTGTTTTCTATTTTATATCCAATTATTTTAGCTGTATTTAGTGAGATGAATAAAAATTGTCTGTGTACTCATGTTCCCTTAAACATGATCCTTTTTATTTTCAAATGATTTTATTTATTTTATAATAAAGTAAGCAAGACAGGTTTCATAGATCTTATATTGTACTTCTAATTTCTACCACCATTTGTGCTAGTTTGTGAGATTCCTGCTCATTAACCAGAGTTTTTATTTTAATATGACCAGCAATATAGCCCACGTTTCTTTTCTAATACTTTGCAGGTGTGAAATAGCTAAGTCCTCCTTTTTAAAAACAGTATACTGGGATTTCAATGATAATGTGAGTTTGGACAAGAGTACATAGGAAGATCTAGATTTCGGCTCTACCTTGGTAGTGCAATAATAATAATAATAATAATAATAATAATAATAATAATACTTCTAGCCAGTTGTGCCCTCACACAGGTCTCAGGCTGCAAGATGCCAAATCTCCCAACTCAAGAGAGAAAAATAAAGAAAATTATAGGTTAAGTGTATTCAATATATGAGTGGCAACATAAAGGTCTAACAGTCTTAATAACGATTAAGTAGCAGAAATCTGAATGATATTGCTAAAGTGGCTTTATTATTTTACTGTTTGCCTTAAATCTATATATGTATTATTAAATTTTATTTTTTGGTAACATTATTTATTGTTTAATAATTCTGTTTGGTAGCAATGGATTCAAAATAACAACAAAAATCTCACATGTAGTGGAAACCTAAATAGAGATTTATCCATTTTTACAGAAGTTGATGGTGAGTTTCAACATGTTCCTTATCTACAATCCAGGAAATTATGTGGACCATACAAATAATAATTCCATATTGAAACCAATATGGAGGGAAGTGAAAAATTTGCAAATTACAGTCTCTATTGGACATGGGCCAGGACTCAGAAAAGCGCTTTCCTTTGATACTGGGTCTAAGTCACCAGTCCAGACTAGACTCTCAATCCTCTATGGTGAATTGGTTTCAGCAATTTTTATCCTTCCTCTCCTTTTATAAAATTTATTTGAATTTTAATTTACCTCCCACAGCCCATTAACTGTATTTAATGTGTTAATTTCAAGAGCAATTTTCAGAATCAAATCCCTTTTATCTACCCCAGTAAGACCCAGATTTATTGATACAATAGTACTATCAATTAACAGTTTGGATGCATGAATAATGGGAATTAAAATAAAAGAGGATAGGTTCATTATTGCTATAACAGCTACCTCCCCTGCCTCTAATAGCTTCAGCCCTTTCTTCTTTGCCTTTTTATCCCATAACTTATCCTACTATGTCATATAAGATACACATACTATGTAATGAAAGATAATCTTGTTAGAGGAAAAGGGACAATTTATATTATATATTATTATACACATGTGACAACAATCTTATATTTAGGAGAACCACAGAGCACAATTTTTGTAAGGCAGATGATTATAGTGTTGGCCTATTACATTTTTATAAACAGCTTACTGAAATTTCTGTCTCAATATGACACTTTGTAAATTTATTTTAATGATTATCCTGCAATTGGGCCATATACAATCCTCCTTCACTTTCACATAAAATCATTCTTAAGTGGATTAAGTAACTTTCTGATTAATCCAGTTTAACTTTATAATTTTATAACTGATCCACAGCTTTCCTCCTATTGTTGGTAGTAAAATGTGTGGCTCGGAAGAGAGGATAGGGGGAAGATAGTGGTCTGCTTTTCTATTCTGTCTCCATCTTTGCCTCTGGCAGTTGCCCTGAGCATTCCGATCCAATTTGGCAAATTGCCATACTAGTGCCAAAGCAATCTATTCCTGGCTCTAACTTGGCCTTGTTTATTCACACACTAGTGGTCCCTGTTGGTATGAGAAGGAATGTGTTTGTGCTTGAGATCCTACTCAAATTGCTATCCACCCTACCCATTATTAAAGTCTCTCTCATAGAGGGTGGCTATGTCTCCCATTGGTCATACATCTCTACATCTCTCTCCTAGTTGGGCATCACCTTGAAATAGTGGCCAATTGAATAGCTCTCTTTTCTGCTTCCTGCTCTTACCATAGTCTATTATTAATTCCTATTTAGACTATATTATAGTTTCTTCTCACTCTGCTGATTAAGTATCACTTTATCCTCCATAGCTCTGAAGATTCTGCAGTTAAATCAGATAGTCTCCCCTTTTGTAGATATTCTTCTCTACAAGGTGAATCTCTTGGAAAGTTCCCATATGTCCCTTTTCCCATCCTCCAATTTCTCAGCCATTCCAGGGCCCATTATTCTGTCTTTATTGATGAGACAATATTGTTTACCTTGCAGAAAGGTTGTAAGGATTGTATATAAAATAAGTTAAAAAAAAACATGTACAGAATAGCAGTTATTATCAGAATGTTAAACTGAAAGCAGAGAAGAGAATCATTTAGGGGAAAATCTGCAAGATACCTTTTGCTAGCAACTAGGAATTAATGTAGTGGCAGAGACAAGATGCCAAATATAGACAGTTTTGTCTTTTTGTCAGCTTCACACAATATTAATTTTACTGATATAATCAGACCAAGATATGCTAGTATAAATTACCACTGTAGCCTAAAATCTAGAGCATGTTTATGTTACTTCCCAAAGTACATTTCTACTATCAAATTATCGACATCATTTCCATTTTTGCAGACTACTTTTATAGCTACCACCATTCTTTAACATTTTTAAACCACATTTTTAAGACAGTGTGAATGACAGCTACATAAAAATGGTCGTGATTTAATGCATTGTCTTAAGAACACAGCTGTTGGTTTCATCCCCAAGTTACTTTGCTAGTGGTTAAATTGTGGTTCTTTCCCAGACAAAAGCTAAATTTAGAACATCTCCTTGAGTAAAATAAAGAAGAATATTGATGCTATGCAAGACTTTTATCAACTACTGGTCTTTCACCCTCTTGGTAGTTTTAAATGAAACAAATACATCATAGAGTGAAATTATTTGGACATATGTCAGAGGAAACTCAAAGAAAAAATAACCAGCCCTCTGTGAAGGACTCTTCAGTTTCCAAAGGAGTGCACAGGAGGTGTGCAGACAAATCTTATTACTGGGTAATGGGATTTATTTGCGTGTCCAGACACCAGTTTGAAAATGCAATTCTGATCAAGACATAGGCAGAAGAGCTCTTAAATGGAACAAAATTCTGTCTTTGGGAAAGATGGAATATATTTCACTGAAGTCAATCTGATTCCCATTTTATTAGGTTGCTTGAAGGAACAGAAAATCTTTGCTGACACAGGAAATGCTAAAGCCTCCTGAGCTTAGTCCTTTGAAATAAGGTCTACAGTAGACAGTAGGCAAAAGAACACGGGATCCTGGGAAAGGTAGGCTCAGAAACTCTATGGATTTCTACATGGCATCACTTTTCTTGATCAAGTAAGGCCTAGATTATGAACAGTAGAGCATTTTAAAGTATTACATAATTTATACTAAATATACTACAAATCTACCAGATGCAGGGTCAAAATCTATTCACCCTCCAAAAAATAAAGCCACATGACTGTTAACATATTTTTCTCAATAATTGTTATCTACACTAATAAAAGAGAAACATGGTAACTGGCCTATGACCGCTACACTTCCCATTGGTTAATCAGCAAGATATGCAATTTAACTGTCAGCCAAGATGGCGGCTGGCAGCCAGGCAGCTTGAAACTAACATGAGGCTTGCTTGCTTCAGTGACAGAGGACTCCAACGTTCCCGCCTGCAGTTTAAGAAACTCTAACAAATACCTCTGGACTTCCGCCAGCAGATTCGCAACTTTGTAAGCAAAGGCCAGAAACCTACTTTCAGCCGCGGAGGCCTAAGAGCTGGAGCCAAGCCTCAAAGCTAAAGCTGGCCCAGAATAAAAAAAGAAAAAAAGAAAAAAAAGGAGCAGTTGGGAGCTTCAGTCACCCCAA
>NW_006383008.1:3250406-3251961 GCF_000327345.1 Myotis davidii
ATAACTGAGGGTGGCATCACAACCTCACAATCCGCCCTGCTCTGTGCCTGACAGGAGGCGGTGCCCTAACTCCCCAATTGGCCCTGTTCTGAGCCTGACCAGGGGCTGCACCTAGGGATTGGGCCTGCCCTCTGCCACCCGGGAGCAGGCCTAAGCCAGCAGGTCGTTATCTCCTGAGGGGTCCCAGACTGCGAGAGGGCACAGGCCGGGCTGAGGGACCCCCTCTCCCCCCGAGTGCACAAATTTTTGTCACCGGGCCTCTAGTCTAAAATAATGCATTAACTAGAATTATGCTGTCTCAGAGTAGGAACTGGCTTTTTTCCTTTTCCATTGAAGAGGCAGGTAGTAAATGTTTTAGGCTTTGTTGGCCAAAAGCTCTATATGACTACTACTCCATTTTGCCATTACAGTACAAAGTAGCCATAAATAAAATCTGTGAATAATTGCCCATACCTGGATTTGGCCAGAAATTTGTGGGCTGCTAATATTGATGCTAGCCAGTTAACCTCTTTATCAATGGCAGCCCTAGCAGCAATTACAGTTTCTGCCATGTGATATCTGTTAATAAATAAATAATTAAAAAGCATCTGATTTATGTCCATGGTTGTTCATCCTTTCTTCACTCTTTTATACATGACTTCTTCTTTGATACCATTGCAGTTGGTTAGTTCTTAGACCACTAGAACATTCTGAAAAAATTAACTTAAAAATATCAAATGGACACAATATCATCTCTATGGTATCACTGTCAAAAAAATCCATAACATGAATTTATTCATGAGGGAAAATTAGAATAAACCAAACTGTGGGAGCTTCTACAAAAATGTCCCAGCCGAGAAAGATAAGGGAAGGCTGATATAATGTCCCCAAATAAAGGAGGCTAGAACAGCATGAAAAACAAATACAATGGGTATCCCTGGAGTAGAACCTAGATAATGGGGGAAAAAAGCTATAGAAGTCATTTAGTGGACAAATAAAGAAAATGGAATATACATTGCACATTAAATAAAAGTGCTGAATCTATGTTAAAGGTGCTTAATGGGGTTATGAAAAACAGTGACCTTGTTCTTAACAAATCCTTAAGTATTTAGTAATGGTGTTTTGGGTAAAAATATGAACACCTCACTCATAAATGAATCAGGTGGAATAATATACTAGCACATATAAACTGATAGTGATAAAGCAAATGGGGGCAAATCAGGCTAAATTATATGCAAAAATTACTTGTAAAAAGTTATTTTAAAAGTACTCTTGCCCAGCCTCCCCAGATGTTGATACATAGGAAATAGGAAACATCAAGGTATTTTCACAGATGATTTTTAGCATTACATTATATCTTCTGCATAATATCTTTTTAGCGTTACATAATATCTATCTACGAATAGATAAAACAGTAGATACTCGGTAAAGCAATGAATGGATGCAACAATTGCAGAGACTTCTAAAAATAATGTTTTTTTCCTCTAAGAAAATCATTCTTAAAGATTTTCCTATAACTAAAACTTTTAAGCCTTGAAAAATTTAACCAAGGAAATTCCAAGTAATTCCCTCAAAG
>NW_006383008.1:3252898-3270865 GCF_000327345.1 Myotis davidii
TAGATTATGTTTTGCCTGTAAACCAGATTAACAAGAACAAAAACACACAGTGTTTGAGCTCAGTGCTGAGTAAGGGCACAGCAAAATAATTTGATGAACCAAGAAAACAAGTTTTCAAAATGAGAATAAAATGGAGGAGTTTTCAGACAGATGGGGCCTGAAAGAATGAAATGAATAATAGGAAGTTACAAATCCCTGAAGGTCCAGGTGGAAGTTGGTTAGGGGGACAAATGTTATTTTCCGGATAGGTTATCTTCAGGGTTAGAAGAATATTCCTTCTCTGGCAATTTTAGAAGAGCTTTTTGTTCATAATGAGCTTTGCTTTTAAACAGGTTGATGTTGCCTATATTATATTTAGTGTTTTTAAAATTAATATAAGTGTATAAGTTCTAGGGATCTACATGCTGGTTTATGCTAAGGTCTTCCAACTTAGAATACTGAAAAAAATATGGAAAATCTTGAATTATTTGAAATTGCTTTTTAAAAAACCTCTTTGCTGAACGACAATTGACATATAAAAGGCTACAGGTATTTAACATATACAATTTGATGAGTTTGGATATAAGTATACAGCTATGAAATCATTACAGTTATCAAGGCCATACATTTATCCATCACTTCTACAAGTTTCCTCCTGACATCCTTATTTATTAAATTATTTTTATATTGATGTTTATGTGTGTGATAATAACACTTAGCATAAGCTCTACCTTATTAGCAACATTTTAAGTATTAAATACAGTATTTTCAACTATAGGCCCAATGTTGTACAGTCGATATCCAGAACTTATTAATCCTGAATCACTGAAACTTTTACCCTTAGACTGACTTGTGTCTAAACCATGAGTTGAACCAAACACTGAAAGCATGGGTACTGAGGCTATTTCAAAACTGGGGAAATGGAATGAACCCTGAAGAGCATTGCCAGGTCTAACATAAAATACTAATTGTGTTATATAAAGTAAATTAATTTGTAAAAATATTAAAAGCATATTATCATAATTTCTATTTTTAAACCAAGGGCTGAACTGAGACTTATGGTTTACCAAATAATGTCTTTTCAAGAAACCTGAACTCAGATCTGGTTATAGTTTTTAAAGTGTCAATACATTCTATTGCTAGAAACATGCCTGAAAGCTGCAAATGGCAATATTATAAGATTAGATAAAGCAATTCCAAAGTGACCAGTAAAACAATTCCTTGAGAATTAAAATATCCTCAAATTGTGATTTTCCAGAAATTGTGTTGATATATTTACAGCTTTGCAGCAATATCAGCTATTTTGATCTGAAGTGGGCCAAGTGACTTCCATAAAATGTCATTTATCTTGCTCCAGACCTTGAAATATTTCTTCTTCTACAAACTCTTTTCAAATTATAGATATTGTTATCACAGTGGAAGGTCATTTTAAATACGTTTGTTCAAATAATGCTTAAAATCAATAGCATTTCTGCATATCTCCACACAGTGATTCAGCAGGTAAAGAATCAAAGAATATAGAATTTTTGCTGCTGAAAGTCACCTTTATAAAAAAAAAATAGCATTAGACCTTATTTATTTTTGTTTTGAGGCTTTACTTTGATTGACATATATCATACCCGTTCCTGTTTATGACTGATGTTTCCTGGATATGAAACATATTAATATAATTATGAATCATAATTTAGCATAAGAGTATTATTACAGATATTATTAAATCCTTCAAGTAACTTCTTTTTAAACAAGAGCAAGTGGCTTGTGGATATAGGAAATAGTTATCTGTTAAATGTCAATCACAGGCATATATTCACACACACACACAATAAGTGTAACTGTTTGTAGGAAGTCCTATTTTCAATGATTCCTGATCTCCATCTCCAGCTCCAAGCCATTTTGATCCTGCCTGTGTGAAATATGCTATTTACCATCCTGTGGCTTAACCACTGATTTCCCATTCTTCACTAGTAGCAGCAGGTAGAGAACTGCAGTGGAAATTTTGCCTTAATATATGGTATCAAATTATTTGTTTTAAATGATATATTCCTTTCCCCTAGTCCATGGTCAGCAAACTGCAGCTCGTGAGCCACATGCAGCTCTTTGGCCCCTTGAGTGTGGCTCTTCCTAAGCCTTAGCAGTACCCTAATTAAGTTAATAACAATGTACCTACCTATATAGTTTAAGTTTAAAAAATTTGGCTCTCAAAAGAAATTTCAATCATTGTACTGTTGATATTTGGCTCTGTTGACTAATGAGTTTGCCGACCACTGCCCTAGATCATAAATAAATGTAGCTATAGAATATTTCACCATTATAACTGTATCTATAAATTTGTACTGAAAAATCAATTATGATTTTATATATTTTTTTATTTTTGTAATCATAGGCATTCATCTCAAAAACTCTCAAATGACTTTAACAATGATATTAATTTCCCTTAAACTTATTTTTAAAATGTTTGATTTTTTATGAAAACATTTAACTATCATCTGATTTTGTCATTTATTTCAAATTGTCTCTTTTCATTTTTGTGTAACAAACATTTACACAGGTATATTTTTACATAAACAATTGTGAATCCATATTATTTAGTATTTGTATTATACTAATTCCTCTATTTCTACCACCAATATACAAAGTCAATTCTCATCAGTGCAAAATTCTATTCTTTAAAATAAATCTGTATAGAATGCATATTCTTCTACATCACATTGTGCCAATAGTTTAAGCATTTTTTTCATTATATATGTTTATATCAAATGAGATCATTCAATTCTCCCACTGCCAACCAGGTAGTAGAGGTGGCCTAGGACTGTGTCTGTGTAGGTTGGCCTTGGAGGCAGGTTGAGATTTCTTAAACACTCCAGTCATCTAACATCTGGAGAATCAAGGCAGACAATTACGGTCAAGGGCCTGGATGCTAGGGCTATTAGTGAGGGAAGATTTCTATAAAATCTATATTATCTTCTGTCATAATATTGATCACCCAAATATGCAGCCATCTCTATAAAAAGTAAAATAAATTTTGAAAAATCAAGTATTATTTTCAAACTCAGAAATGAGATAAGGATGTCATCACTTACCACCACTTCTACTCAACAGTGTACTATTACATGTGGTATTAACCAACACAATAATATAAGATAAACAATTTAAAGGCATAAAGATTAGAGAGAAAATGCAGAAAAAATAAATAAAGTAAAAAAAGTAGCGAGCATTAATAAAAAGTTTTTTATGAAAGATTATTTCATGTCACTGAAAACTCTGAGTTCTCATTTTAAAATCTTAAGTGTAAGTACACACACCCAGACTGTGCTGACATGTGGAAATCAGGTAGTTATGACTTCCTATGGAAGTGCAGAAGCACTTGCACTTTTGTAGGTAAACTTGCTAAATAAAAATATATTTTTGCATATTCATCATTGATAATTATTGAATGAAAAGAAAAGACCTTGCTACATTTCCCTAATACTTTTCATCAAAATTGCATCATCAGAAGGCAAGACTATTGCATCTTTGTTAGTGTTCCAGCTTTTACCAAAGACTCAGTTCAAATGTTAGTAAATTAATATGATCTAAAACAAAAAGAATACATCATATTAACGTTAAGCAAAAATGCTAATAAGGGTGTATCTATAACATTCACCTAAGTGCCCAAGAGTGCTGTGCACATAAAATAAATTGGGGCTTTGCTCTAAATTAAATTATTGTATTTTAATTGTAAAATAATACATTTGATGATTTATGTTGTGTATTGATAATGTCACACAGGAAACATAAAAATGATAGTACCATAAAAAAAATACATATTTGCTATATATTTAGTAGCTTGATGTTTTCTTAACCTGTTCTTATGAGATTATTTTCAATCACAATAAACAGAGTTTGATTTTTAAATTTAAAAAGTCATTCTGTCTTAAGAGATTTATTTTTACTTTATTAGAGGTAAAGTAAAATATATTTCAAAAATATATAATTAAGGTATTAATTAACTCTAAATCATGTTTAAATGATTGTCTTCATCCAACAGATTTAACTTTTAGATACACTTATTATCCCATGCCATATGTAGAACTCTGAAAGTCGTTTTCAACTGTTCTTCTGAATCTTTTAAAACATCCCTGTTTCTTTACATTGCTATTGGGTACATTAGCTAAAGTTAAAAAAAATAGAGAGAGAAACTTATCTTGCCTACTGTTAAAATATGGCAAAAAAATAATTCAGGGGAAAACATTCAGCTGTTGATCACTTATACTTCTGACTATATAATACATATTTAGGGTTAGCATAACAATATTAGCTAAGGGCAATGCAATAGAGGAGTGTTCATCTATAAGTCATTTATTTACATTTAAATCATATCACCAGTAAGTTCTCCCTCAGTGTTAACAGTAAACTATTTCTGGACACAGGCACAAAATGAGACCCGAGCACTTTTCCTTGCTAATAGTCTCATTAAAACCAGCACAGATAATAGTGTCCTGGATTGAAACTATGACAGTTAGACTTCGAGCAGCAATAAATAGAATAGATTCCATTACTGTTTATTTCCTATTAGAAGCATTTAAGATTTAATTTATTAAAAATATGTATTGAATCCCAGCCAAAAATCACCTGCAGTGACAGGCTCTCTGGAGTAATCACAGTGAGGGCCACAAAGTGCCTGCCCACAGGGAGTTCTCAGTCCTGTGAGGTAACATTGACCTGCCCACATGGAAATTCTACATGTGCTTTTAAAACAGTCACTTATTGTTTTTTAGGATGCATGAATTCAATTGGAACAAGACAATATTTGACTGTTTTTAATCCAATAACTTGTTAAATTAGAACTACTTAAGACTCATGACCTAAAATAATAAAATTTGATATAGAGAAAGAAGGAGAAAATCTGAGGTGTGAAGTCTTTTGTGGTCCTAACAGGAATGGAATTTGCAGAGAGAGGTAATGTTGTAGGAGAAACTAAATCTGAATATCAAAGAAAAACTGAAAACAAAATAAACCAAACAAAATTTTTATTAATTGAATAATTTCAGAGAATTGGCTTTGAGAAACTGGCCTTTTATCTTGCCAAGAATATGGAAATATCTGCCTGATCATTTGTTTTAATCTAATTCTATGTGTGATATTGAATGACTTGTGGTGTTTGTGATTGGCTTCTTTTTCTGAAACATGGAGATAGCAATTTATTAATTCAGTAAATATTTATTATCATTTCATTTGTGTCAAGCAGAATTTTCTTCTAGATTGGGAAAGAAAAGAGATGAAAAGCATAATCAATGTTTTCAAATATCTCAAAGTTTTGTGGATAGTAACATTTATCTTCTGACCTACTTCTCATGAATAAATTGCAGACAAATTTATATACTATTTTATGAAAGACACACAAGTAACCAAAATTATGTAATTAGGCAACAACACCCAAGAAACCAGATCATATTTGAGGTTAGAAATAAGTTAAGGAAATTTTTCTAAGTTAACCTTCAAATCTAAGAATATAGATTACTAGTTTTAATTGTACTTCATAAGGGATTTCTGTTTAAAAAATAACATTACTAACAGCTGTGAAGAATATTACTAGAGATATTTTAACTAAGATTACTGAAACGTTATTAGAATTTATGATTAAAGCATGATCCCTCATGCATCCAAATAAGAATGTTTACTTCCATGTGTAAAAGCAACAGGTGCCTTAGCAGTCTAGGATCATTCAGAGAGATTACCACTGTGAAATTTTATCACTTTGACTGTGTATTAAACTACTACTTATTGGGAATGTTTGCATCATTTATTGTGGGATCTCTGTTACTTCAAGAAACAGCTGAACAATAGACACCACAACTGGCTCACGGACTTTAGTGCCAAGGCAAAGATACTCTCTTCTAGCCCTCATACCTTGTCAGAGTCAAATATAGGAAAACTGAAGATTACAATTTCAAAACACTGGAAATGAATTAAAGAGGATTATGAATCACTTGACATATGTGTTAGGGTCTTTTAAAACTTTCTTTTCCATAAAAACATTGAGAATTTTACTTAATTCCTTTCCTCCTCTAACTTTGTTTATTTAATGATGGTCAATTACTCCTTCATTGTTAAACATGCTCCTTCTTTGTCATTAAATAGAGTGTACTTTAGAATTGCTCCTTTGATGTCCTTCGCTAGCTCAGACCTTGAACTTCTGCTTTTTCTAGACACACTGTTTTAAAAATCTATCAATTCCCTTCAATCTCCTCTCTGTCAATATAATCTCTAAGATCTTCAGAGTCACCTGTCTATGGATGATAGCAACATTTACTTGTCATCAATAATAAATCAAAATGTCTAAAATAACATTTATTTGCTCTCATGATGGAAATTTCTACTTATCCAATAGCTTTTATTTGTTTTTTTATTTTTTGGTTAGTACTATAATTTTCTTGGTCCTCAAGTGTGTAAAACTTGGAGTTAATTTTCTTTCTTTTAAGATAAGAGTTTACTATTCCTTGTAATTTTCTCAGCCACTCTTCGCAGGCAACAATGAAAATTCTTCTGAGACTTCAGGGGACTCTGTTCCAACATGGCTCAAGACAACTCTCCAACAAGATCACAGCAATGAATCATGGGTGAAGCAGCACCAAATTTACATAAGACCAATAGAAGATCCTCATCAAAGCATTCATCCAAAAACCTTATCCATGCTATGCTTGCTTTTGAAATCAGCACAGAATAATCTGAAATCCAGATTTAATTTCAAAATCAAAGAGCTGGGCACCAATCCCAGAAAAGACCGGAACCTGTGGAGGACTTAGAAACAAATCAAGACAAAGATCATCCTGAAGAGAACAAAGTACAGAATATAGACAGTTGTGCCAGCTACACTTCCTCCCAGTTACACAGCCTCATCATGACATTTGTGAACAATACATATCCTGGGATTGATTTCAGAGAGCAACTTGAAAAGTAAATTGGGGTTCCAGAGTCAATAAACCAAATTTTGTTTCAAAAGTGAAGATCTGGATTCCATGTCCAGAGAAAAAGAGAACCTGATGAGCCTTTAGAACAAACACAAGGCCATGAATAAGATCTCTGATATGAGAGAGTTCAAAGTACAGAAATTAGACACAATGACACCAATCTCATTAGCAGCTCTCTTATTTCTCTTAAACCAGAACAGGATGGATCAAGAGACAAATCAGGGAAAATCAGGGTATTTGATGTCATTAGTCTGGGTAACAAATCTCTCTCACTTTTTCTGGGAACATATCCTTCTAAACACACATTCAAGAGCTTCTCCAAAAACTGAGTCTCTTCTGGACATGGTAAATAGGACTTCAAAAGGCAAACAAATACAAGGCACCACACACCCCTACCGATGGAGCCTATCTCCACAGTTCAGCAGAAGGCAAGGGCTATAAAAATAAACATATTCATATCATTAAAAAAAAAGGAAAATTTTTCATCAACATCTACCTTCCCTTCTTGGCTTCTTCTTCTTCTTTTTTTAATCTTCTTGATGATCTTGCACTTTCCTAACAGAATAAAGTCCCCAGAAGATTTTTACATATTAGCAAATTTTATAGCAAATTTAATTAGGGCTCTATCATTCTTGGGGGTTGGGGGGAGAAAACAACAATTGTTTTTTATAGGAAATTTACTTTGGTCTATCATTCCTCAGTGGGGGAACAAAACTATTTACCATGTAATATTTAAGGTACTCCACAGTACCATTTTAATTGTATTAACTCTCTAAAATCAAGTCCTCTATTTGAGTTAAGCCTTCAGTATTGTGCTAATTCTCCCTTCTTGGTTAGTTTCCCTATCAGAAATGATCCCATGTCCATTTCAAGCTGTATTCCATCATTTCCTCAACATACAGTAAAGACTCACTCTGATTTTTGCTTCTCCATGGCCTTTATATTTGTTTTTTAATTCCTTCAGCATTTGTAAATAGAGTTGGGCAACTTTATACATTTCTTCAACTTACAGCTTGAAATTAAACTACAAATGTTTTCTTGTGCCACACAGGACTTAAATATACACACAGAGTCTAATTTTCTTTAGGATTATAACTGCTTTCCCTATATCTGTTGAGAATTTATTTCTTCAGAATTTACCAGATATCTAGGTCACAAAATGTCCTGATAATTTCAGTGTAAAAATCTTCCATTTACATTTTGATTCTGTGAAGATCATATTTTCCATAAATTCACATTACTATTTTTTATTTCCTCTCCTCTTTGGTTCTTTTTTTGTTTTTAATTAATTGCTGGTTATAATTAAAACAAAGAAAAAAAGGATCTGATATAAAACTCGACTCCAAATCTAATTTTTACTTATTGGTATTTTTAATGGAAAAATTCTGAGGAACGTATGTGTTTTGTTAAAATAGAAGGTCAATGATGTTTGTGGAATTATACTAAAATGAATTAGTTCTAATAGTCCTTTTAAAGTGCAGTGTCAGTCAGAATTTTCATGTAAACTGCTAGATTAAAAATTCGGATACTTTATGGATTTCTTTCCTCTACTTTTTCCTTATATCACATGTCTTTTTTAATACAGCAAGCACATGCCTACAGATTCTTCCCTCTGTGAAAACTGCTGTTCCCTTGCCAATACTGAGTCTATTAAATAAGCATCTGGTTAGTTGCCACTTGCTAATGTTGGAGGAGAGGTACTTATTATTCTTTCCTTTTACCATGCCTACTAATTTTCATACAACCACTGTTTCCTAGTATATCTCCAAATCCCTTGAGCTAGTGTCACCAGTGAAAAGGAATTACACAAATTTACAAATTTTAATTATAGTCATTTGTTCTTGAGAATTTTTTAGGAACAGGAGGAAAATGAAGAAATACATACATACATACAGATAAATGTATAAAATTATGTTATATATTAAAGTATATATAACAGTCAAAATATATCAGTTCATAACCTGGTTTTGGTCTCTTATAATTGTATAATTAACCTCACTGGTGTCTCAGTTTGTTCATCTATAAAAGAGGTATAACAACAGTACTTAACATATAGTCTTTTCAGAGCATTAGAAAATATAATCCATGTAAAATCTTTAGGACAGTGATGGGCACACATAAGCATTGTCAGTGTTGTGTTTCCATTGTTTTAACTGTTATTAATTTGCTAAGGGATTGAACTAAAGATTATCATTTTCCCAACTCTTCCCTAACTCATTTATGGGATTTCTTTTAAGTGTTGAGGTTGAGAAATGAGCAATTGCAGTTATCCTTATTCTACCACAAAAGCAAAATAAAGCTGTCACAGTCAGTAGGCAAACACATCAAATTTACTCCCCTATTTCTTTGCTACATTATCCGTCAGCCTTATTCCCATTGCACATCCTCACAGACTCATATAAGAGAATGTAACTAAACTGATGCCCACACAGCATGAATTCATACACAGATGTTCCAACTGTATCGATGGTAGCAACCATATGCTGCCTATTTCACATGGGATATTCAAGCCCACTTTGCTTTGCACAGTGGGAGTAACCGGGTTCAGGGGAAGCTTGACTCACTGAGATGGTGCACCTTTTCAGGTGAGAATACAAATAAGCTGTAGATACAAAGAAATTACTGTGTCTGGTGGTGACAAAGTTACAAGGAGAATGCACAAGAGACAATTAGAAATAAACAATTGCAAAAGAAAGAGGTGAGGACACCCAGGGCACAGTAAGGAAAACACATTGTGTCAAAATTAAACCTGGCATCTTTGGAAAGTACACTGAGTGGCCAGATTATTATGACCATCTGATGTCTGTAGGCAAATTAGCTATAATTTCTCGCTGAAGTTGCTAGGGGGCCAGATCATTATAAAGGTCTGAATAGCACAATATACTTAAGTATCATTGCTGATCAAGTTCATCCTATCATGTTGATGGCATATCCCAATGGAGATGGCTTCTTCCAACAAGACAATGCGCCATGCCACGGTGCTCGTATTGTGCAGGAGCAGTTTCAAGAACATGAAGGAGACTTTACCTTGCTTAGGTGGCCCCCACAACCACCAGATCTCAATCCAATTGAGCATTTGTGGGACAAAGTTAAAAGGGTCATCAGGCCGCTGGTTCCACCACCATCAGATCTCACAGAACTGGACAGTGCTATTCATCAGGCATGGTGTCAGATTCCTCGCATCACCTTTCAACATCTCGTGGAGTCAATGACAAGAAGAATCGCCGCAGTATTGAAGGCAAAAGGTGGCCCAACGAAGTACCGATGGGGTGGTCATAATAATCTGGCCACTCAGTGTATTAATGATTTGCCTAAAAATTAGAGTATGTTACTGAGGAAATTAGAGGATGGTGCTTAGGATCATTTGGGTCAGGGATTTGGCAGTGAACAGTTTTCTGATCCGTGACCCACATACAGAAATTTGCAAAAATTAAAGAAGTATATGCAGGAAAGGAGATTGTAACGACGGCATTATCAAGGCAGTGCTATGAATAGATAGTTAACTACTATTATCCAGTGACTTCCTTGAAGGCGGCTGAATATTAATAAGGGGAATCCTTACCAGAACTACCAGAACCCAGTAGTGCCATTAATTATGCAATACCTTGTCTATTATTTATTTTTTCAGAGGTATCACAAAGAAATTGGACTTCTGAGTGTAGATTTAGCATATTCTGAAATTTATCTGGTATGTGCTTTTAAAAGGAGTGACCAGATTTATAATGTATATAAAAATTTAACTAAATTCTCTGAAGCTATGGGTAATCACTATACCTGTGTATTATTCCTGGCTTGGAATTAGTTAAGGATATTTATAAAGCAAAATACACCCTTAAATCTGAAAGAAATTTGCTGGTTTAATTTGTTTTTCCTAAAAAGGGCTTTTAAAATTTGCCCTCATGATTTATTTGACTGAAAGGAAGCAAATACAGTTTATAAAAGTCCACCCATAAATCTTCAAAGTGATATGCAAGTGTGAATATGCAAAGGAGTGAATTTACTGTGCTTTAGTTTAGGTTAAGGTAAGGATGGAATCCAGCATTAAAGAGAATATATTGCCATATGGCTAAACTCCCATTGGCAATGGATGTTCCAAGAATGCTAAAAAACAAGCCCACTGCCAGTTTTTGTACAACCAGAATGCTAAATAGAGTTTTTGAATTTTTTAAATGTTTGAAAAAAGATCAAAATAACATTATTAGTTTGTGACAGGTGAAAATTATATGACATTTACTTTTTTTTTTTTACCACAAATAATGTTTTCTTTCAACACAGTACGTCTTGTCTATGGCTGCTTTCCTACTACAATGACAGAGTTGACTGGTTGTGACAGATACCATTATTGCCTGTCCAGAAAAAGTTGACCAAACCACATTATAAGGCAAAATAGGATAATAGCACATTCTCCTTCCTTAGGAGGCTTAGTGATTTGAGAGCTGACTCTGGTGGAAACTGAGGTGGTGAGATTTTAAATTAAAGCAGCTCATTGGTTGCAATAATAGGAAACCCACAGACTTAAGTCTGAGGGGTTCTTGCCACCACCATTTAGGGTCTTCTCTTCCTATCTTTATTTATATCAGAGTAAACAGAAAATTCTATGACTCACACTGAGCCCTCTGGAGCCTATTTTGATTTTTATCTTTAACTTAATGAAAATGAAGAGTTAAAAGGTAAATCTATGTATTTTCTAACCTAATATTTGTATTTACTTACGGATAGGAAAATAAGAGTGTGCCAAGCCCTCTGATGAGCAGAGGTCATCCATCACACGTCCGTTATAGCGATAGTCCATTAGTCTCAGGGTAAAGATTCAGGGCAAGACCACATCCTCCTCCTGGTGCCTCCATCACTTACCCTTGGCCTGTGGAAAAGTTGCTTTGAAGAAAGGGTGGAAGTTCATGGAAAAGGATGATTTGTGTGCCACAGATGCCCAATTAGTGGGGCATGGTGTTGAGCTTAAGGATTAATTATAAGAAACAGATGGACTTCTTAAAAATCCCTTCTTAAAAAGGAATGACGGAGTAACTGATCACAAAAGTCACCAGAAAGTGAATGCAATGAGTATTTATATTCTTCTGATTTGAATGTTTTTAATCTCTAAAAGTTCTAAAAACTGAGTTGTTTCCTAGTTTTCTATGTTGTTCATTCACAAAGATCTGAAATGAATGAGGAGGAAGCTACTTGATTGCACAGCATGCACTCTTGAGGAGTGATGGTCTGATAATGGGGCTTATTAGTAAGTACATATAGTGGCAGTCATTGTGGGCCAATATGGATCCTCTTGCAATCTGTTCAATGGCAAGTACTCACAAGATTATTTTCTTAAAAATCAAAGAAGCTCTTAGGAAGTGATAACATTATCTGACCTAGCAAGCATTCACTAACTGTTCAGTCATTTCAGTGCCTTTGATGCTATTGAACAAAATGCTTCACTTTTTTTTTTTTACTCTACCTTTTGGTTAGTTACATGTATTTCAGGATTTTTCAAAATTTGGAGTCTTTTTTTAATGTTTCATGATATGCAGTAGAGGATAAATTATAATTTCTGCTAGCCAGCTTTTACTTGATTTTTGTCATATTGACAGCAAATGGCTCACTCTGGAGCAAATAGAAAATGAACACTGTCTTATTAAATACATATCTAAAGTTTAAAAGGAAAGGTAACAAGTCTTTTCAATGGGCATTGTCCACTGTTCCACTACCAGTATTACTATATTTACTTCCATAAAAATTCCAGTGAAGCTTAATACATTTTTAGCCAAGAGATATAAAGATGGAGGAAAACTAAAAGGTGTGTGCTTAAAAATTAAAATGCCTGAGATGAAAACATTTAGAATGTCAAAAATAGCAAGTCCTTGTTCATCATCTATTTTACAGCTAATACTTACCCTTCATCCAATGAAGGGTAAACTCATTTCCTGAAGTGAAAGTAAAAGTAAACATACATGATAACTACACTGTAGTTAACAATGCTGAGTGTATATATGAAAGGTGCTAAGAAAGTAGATCCTACAAGTCTTCATCCCAAGGAAAAAATTGTAACTATACGAAGTGATGTATGTTAACTAAACTTCCTGTGGTAATTGTTTTGCAAAATATACATGTGTCCAATAATTATGCTGTTCACCTTAAATTTATACAGCGTTTTATTCCAATTATATCTCAATAAAAATGGAGGAGAAAAAAGTAAACAATTCCTCATCATATGAAAATCAGTAAAGGAAGTTTCTTATTTAGGGATTGTGAAATTTTATTTAAAGCATGTAAACATAACCCTTTATTACACTTCTAATATGATGTTTGATATTCATGTACATGTTTGCAAGGCTATCAAGAATGTAGTGAGCTCCCAGGAGCCTACCACTAAACCCAAAAAGAATACTACTACTAAGTAATTGAAGTTTAGAGAACTCTTCTCCAATGCACAGATGTCAATGACACTCTGGCAGAAAATTTGGGGAATGGAGGAAAAGGATTGGGATAGGTGTGGAGAGAACATAGTGAAAGAGGAAATAAGAGGTGGCAGCACAGTGGTAGTTGCTATCTCAACTGAAAAACAAGACATGAATCCATGTCTGACCCACTTGGTGATATAGATGTGTTGCTGAAGTGAGCACTTGGATATTACTAATATTGTTTATGGATCTTAAATTTTGTTATTATTTATGTATCATAAACAAGCATTATATATGTATTTTTATAATCCATAAGATATATACAGACAAAAATCATAACCCACTTTAGTCTTAGTTGTAATATTACTGAGGAAACAACAATTACATCTGGTATGCTTTGATTTCTATGCTTCCAAGTCAGGCCTATTTGTGTTAAGCCACTAAATTAGGAAAATAGGTGGAATTGATTTTTGTTTTTAATGTATAATTCTTAGATGACTGCCAATAATTTTAAAAGAATCTACTTAATATTTTAGTTCTTTTTATCATTCCATTCACAAAATAAAATGGGAGGTGAGATTAGATATAATATTACTTTTTAAATTAACTTCAATAAAAACAGAGAACAAGAATAAATGAGAGAAATTTCCAGAAAAAATAATGCTTATTATTGGCTGTTTAATTCTACATTTGTGTTCAAATTTCTAATACACAAATAAAAAGTGTTATTTAACAGATCTCTTTCTCTAAGGTTTTCTTAATAATCTGACATCAGGCAATAATGCAAAATATAAGATGTATTTTATTAAATTGGATCACAATTGATAGAACCTGTTTTGAAACTATGAATGAATATACAACATAGTTTTCTGTTGAACCAAAATACCATTTAACCTTGCAGAGAGTATCTGAATTGTTTCCTTGCATGACTATTTGTAACTCTACTTACCTTCTTTACTCTGTTGTTGTTGTTTTTTTAAATCTTCACCCAAGGATATTTTTCCATTGATTTTTAGAGAGAGTAGAAGGGAGGGGGAGAGACACAGAGAGAGAAACACTGATGTGAAAGTGACAAACTGATTGGTTGCCTCCTGCAGGTGCCCTATCAGGACCAGGAATCTAGCCTGCAACTGAGGTACTGGCCCTGACTGGAATTAAACCCTGGACCCTTTGGTCCAAGGGCCAAGCCTCTACTCACTGAGCCAAACCAAACTGGCTAGGGCACTTTGTTTACTTTGAATAAAGACTCCAAGTCCAGCGTACCTGCTAATGAGAGGAAAAACACTTATTTCCTCATTCTTGCCATTTAGTTTCTGATGGCAATGTCTACTAAATTTGCTCTTCTTTCTAGGATCTCTGCCTCTAAATCAGCTATATAAGTTCAAAACTACAGCTCTTTTTTGTTTGCCTTCCCCTCCCCCCTGCCACCTTTGAGAACAAAAGAAAAAAGCAACCAGCTTAGTGACATGTATCAATGAGAACTATTATCTTCCTGAGAGCAAATACAATTGCATTTACTACTATAAGACTTGAACATAAATACTGGTTTTTTAAATATATATGAACAGTTTAAACTTCCCATTAGAATAAATTTTAACTAATGAATTACAAATTTTTTACAATGCATTTAAACATTTGCAATCACTTTTTACTAAGTAATGTCTCAAAATATAGTCAATTATAATACAATCATACAAAATTATCAAGAATGTATGTAAAATAGCTCAGTTATCAAAGACTAAATTTTATTTCCATACAAAAAAAAAGTATGTATCAGTTTCTCTCATTTTAAAATGTCTATATACTCTTGTGAAAAATGGCATTTGGAAAACCAAATCTTCAGTTTCCAATGAGCAAAGATTCCTATATACATACTGAAAACACCAGTATGAAAAGAAAGCTTTTAAACTTCTAAAAATTACTGATAATTTACATATCAGGGCTTATGTTGTAAAGTAAAATAAAAAGCAAAAGCTATAACCAGAGTGGCTACAAAATGAAAATACAAATCCTGAAAGTAAGGTTAGCAGATTTCATTCTGGGTAAGACTGATGACATGAATCATAATTTGATTAATGCTGAATTTGCAGTGTTTTTACTTTGAATAAATTTTATAGTATGTTAGAAATTGTGCACAGTTGATTTTCAAAGAGTAAACTGTTCTTTAAAATCACAATTTCAGTAACTTTTACTTAGCTTCTTCTCCCCTCTTTTTATAATAACATTTTATATAACTAATAAAAAAAGTGCTCGTATAAAAAGTCACACAAAGTTGCAAGAGAGCATACAATTTCCAAAAATGTCCTGGGTTTTGTTACATTCAGCTTTCTAATCTAAGGATGCACTCAAATCAATGGTAAAATGCAGACACTAGTGTTTTACTTGACTGTTTTACTCTTTATTTATTGTAATATATTAGTGCTACTGTAGATAGCAGACATATTTATGAAAAATGTCATGTCAATTTTGTTAAAAGATTTTCAGAGAAATAGTACAAGCTCTTTTGTAGGATTAAATTAATGGTTTGATTTTGAAGTTGTATGTATTTTTATTTTTACCTTCATTTTCATGAAAAAGTGATAAATGTTTATGTTAGTCCAATAAACAAAGATTTACTATAATGTGCTGTCCTTCCCAAATGAAGATCATACTACTGACTTGCTGAAAGAGGGATGACGGATTTGGACTGAGATTGACATTTTAGCAAACAGAACTCACTGACATGTATGGGTGCATGAATTTCATAGGGATGGAGCAAAAGATAGTTAGATTACCCTAAACATTGAATCAGACTTTTACCAGATAAGCATATGACCATCAAATTGGAGCCTAATATCACAGCAAAATCTCTCATGATCAATGTAACATTTAAAGATGTAATAAAGCAACTTAGTTATCAAGAGAGACTCAAGACAAGAACCCTGGCCAGGTGGCGCAGTTGGTTGGAGCATCTTCTTGTGGACCAAAAGGTTGGGGTTCGATTCTTTATCAGGACACATACCTAAGTTGTGGGTTCAATCCCTGGTCAGGGTATGTATGGGAGGCAACTAATCAATGTTTCTCTCACATCGATGTTTCTGTCTCTCTTCCTCACTCTCTAAAATCAATAAAAAATCAAGTGAGGATTTAAAAAAAAAGGACTCAAGATTTATTGAATCTAATTGATGTTAGCCTTGAAAATCGTGTTCCTGATTTATTTCTTTACACTGAATTTTTTCAATATGCCACTTAAATTTCTTTATGAGTACAGTTTTATTCCAATAGAATATACATAGTAAATACTACTTTACTATCTACCATGTGAAGTAATAATAATAATATATAAAATTACATATTGTTAGGTTAATATTCAGTTGAAGGTTTCCTAAAAGCTTGACATTTCAGCATGGCTTATAAGGACTATGCTACCTCTTCAAACGCCCTGCCATTCCCTTACATTCTGCACATCTCATTATGTTTTCCTCATGCTGTGTTCTGCTTTCTACTTCCACAAATTTCAATTTCATTCTTTACTAGTGAGCTTCTAATCTCTACGAGAGATACACTTTATTATCAACTCCCCCAAAAGTCCTTTCCTGGTTCTCAATCATAAGAGTTGCACTTCTCAGTGGCATCGATCAGAGACTATTATTTCAGTCTGTGTGTGCTCCATTCCCACTGTCCCCCAGCTGACTGAGCATCCTAAAGGCTGGCACTGTGCCATTAACATCTATCCCAATGACTAGTATAATTTTAACTTAATAGACATTTGAATGAATCATTAAATGGATGAACCCTATTCATCTGTCAACAACTGTACTATGAGTGCAGCAACTATCTCATTTAGTTCCAGAATTCTTTGGAAGATCTATAAACCTAGTTTTATTCAACAAAGCATAGAAAATATTGTGGCGTATTTAGATTTCAATAGTACATTAAGTTCATGAGATAAAACCACTTTAAAATAATTTACTTTCAATAGTGTTTCATAAACATAAAATATTTTTCATGATCCTATCTATTTAGATTTAGTTGGAGAGAACTGGATTGAATTTATGTCAAAGGACTTCTATATTAAGAGCATTACTGCTTCAGAACACTGGAAAAGGAGTTCTGAATATCAGTGTAAAAATTTCCTTTGCATTTTTTAAGCATTTACTTTAATACATTGTTAGTTTTTTTATGAAAGTATAAACATCAAGAATAAGAGATAGTATGTACCCCAAGTGCTGCTCCAAATAAGGGCAAATAAAATAAACATCAACAACAAAAAAGACAGACAAAAATAAGAAGGCTTCTATAAAGTACTTGGGTTGCTAGGGTAAGCCATGCATCAACATGAGCCACATGCCGAAAGGAGTTTTTAGGGGTGAAATAGGCAGCTTTAGGAAATTTGAGGAATTAAGGGGTTCATAGAAAAAGCACAGGGCTACGGAGCTGCAAAGGGTACATTTCCATAGAATAAGGGAGCTGGAAACAGCAGAAGGTCTATATTTATAAAATACTACAGGCCCGATGCATGAAATTCATGCAAAAGTAGCCTTCCTTCCCCCGCCTGCTGGCACCGACTTCCCTCTGGCACCTAGGACCTGGGCTTCAGGCTTCATTAGGAAGGTCGTCCAGAAGGACAACTGGTTTAATTAGCATATTACACTTTTATTATT
>NW_006383008.1:3271118-3271339 GCF_000327345.1 Myotis davidii
CTTCCCGACATGGGAGTCTGTGCTTGTTTCTCAGTAAATTTCCACCTTTTGCTATAGCACCTTTTGTCCGTGGTTTAATTCTTTTGACTCCAGTGGATAAGAGCCTGGGAACCATCCTGCCCAGGGGAAAAACAATAAGGGAGGAAGGGAGGAGCTCAACCTGTGAGCTCTGGAGTTGCTATAGTGATCAAATCAGAAGGGGAGAGTGACCAATCAGAGGG
>NW_006383008.1:3271410-3275205 GCF_000327345.1 Myotis davidii
TAAGCAAAGACAGACTTGGGGGACTCTCTTCCTGTCCCGACATGGGAGTCTGTGCTTGTTTCTCAGTAAATTTCCACCTTTTGCTATAGCACCTTTTGTCCGTGGTTTAATTCTTTTGACTCCAGTGGATAAGAGCCTGGGAACCATCCTGCCCAGGGGAACACCGCATGTTCCAGTCCAAATTTCCCATATCTATGTCAATAAAATGGTATATTTAAAGTGTGGGGGAAATCTTTTTAAAAGGCTATTATTCTTTATTATAAAAGTATATTTTGGCAATATAAGTGCAATTCCATTTCTACTCAAGCTAATTTAACTTCAGGCTATATTTGAGAAAACATGGAAAAACATGGTTAGAACTCTGGTTCTATCCTATATAACTGTACTAAATTCTTTTTTTTTCTGTGCTTTTATTTTTTATACTAAGGTCTTTATGTTACCTCTTTCTCATTTGTACTATATGAAAAGTAATCCTATATAATAAAAGGTTAATATGCAAACTGAAACTGACCGAACAGCAGAATGACTGGCCGCTATGATGAGCACTGACCACGAGGGGGCAGACGCTCAATGCAGGAGCTGCCCCCTAGTGGTCTGTGCGCTCCCACAGGGGGAGCACCGCCACAAGCCAGGCTCACGCTGGTGAGTGCAATGACAGTGGCAGGAACCTCTTCTGCCTCCGCAGCAGCTCTAAGGATGTCCCACTGATGGCTTAGGCCTAACAAAAATAACTGTTTTAAATTGGCATGTATTAGTTTGAGCACACATTGAAATCTAATAGTTCCACTTTTTCTACAGTTTGGAGCAATCCACATTTATTATATTCTTTCCTTTCTAACATTTGTTTAGCATTATGTAGCCCTGACCCTACATCGCTTTCTAAAATCACACAGGGCTTATTCTCAGCAAATTATTCAAAATAAAATGTTTCTTTTAAGTGATTTTTATTATTGAGTTCAATCACATACTTATTAGAATATACAATAAAAGAATTAATTACATAGCTTTCAAATACTATGTGACCAATTAGTATTTCTTAGAATAAATGTATTTGTTTTTTCAAATCATTTGTTTGTATTTACCATTTATAAAGTACTAGTGGCCTGGTGCACAGATTCATGAACATTGAAAGGAAATTAATTAGAAGAAATATTTTAATATTGCTATTCGCTTTTTCTCTATAATAGAAGTGTCAGAGATGAAAGAAAATTAGTAAAATGTATATTAAAATAATACATAAATTGATTAATAAATAAACAATAACAACATGCTCTAACAACAAAGACATGATTTAAAAACAACAAAAATGTGATATAAAAACAATATTGATAAAAACAATGACTGATAAATTGATTAAACTTATTCTAATATTTTCTTGTATACCGCATTAAGAGTAAAAACACTTTCAGAGTACTTGACTAATTTCCCTTGTGATGAAGTATTTACAACTTTAATGTCATACACTCTTCGAACTCGAGAGAAAGCAACATATAACTGACATGTCTGAAAACAGGTTCAGGTAAGAATATCCCTACTCTGTCTAGAGTTTGTACTTGTGGTTTATTAATAGTCATCGCAAATGCTGGCATCACAGGAAATTGTCTACAAATTAATTTAAATGGGAGGCCAGTGTCAGGTGGGGACAAATCAATTCTTGGAATCAGAACAACCTCTCCCTCCACAGGTCTTGTTAATACTTCAGCTTCGATTATGTTAGGTCACAATCTTGTGATAATAAATCTAGTACCATTACCAAGACCCCATTTACTATTAAGATTTCTCAGTAGCATGATTATTGCACCTACATTCAATTTTAATTTATGACACAGCATTCCTAAAGGAGTAATACTATTAAGAAATTCGATGGGAAAATTTGCTGGAAACCATTTACTGTCTTTATTAGCTGAGTATAGACAGAGACCCCAAAAGTTAGTAACCTTGAAGCCCTAGCAAAGGTCAGGGCTGTGTACCACCCAGTTAATCTAGATACCACCCAGTTAATCTAGATAATGGTAGCTGAAGCAACCTCCCTACCTTTAATCATGTAAATTGCCTAAGGGTCATGTTATGACCTAATCTGTGTGTCATCGAAACCTCCTTACCCTAGGGCTACCCCAGACCAAATAAAAGGTTGGAGCAGCCAGAGCATCAGAGGAAGTCTCTCTCTCCTTGAGTTGGACTTGCCCGCCTGGCTCCCTGACATTTCCAAATTATCTCGTATCTTTTTCTCTCATTTGTTGTGCGGCTCCTCTTTCAGATACCGAACCTTACTCCACGCTGGACATGGAAGGAAACTAACTTAGCAAAATTTTCCTTTTTGGCATCATCCATTGAATTGATGAAATCATCACTCAAATAGGTGTGAAAATCTGCTTTCTTTTAGCTTCAGAATGTCAACAAACAAACCAAATTCATCATTGACAATGAGAAATCGAAACACACGCATGCAACTGGTGTCAGTGAGAGCTTTATATGTATTGCATATGCACGAGTCAACGTTTATTTTTAAATTGCCAGTGTGTGTCATGTGTACCAGCTGGTTGGTTGGTCGGACGGTTGGACGTATGCACGGTCAGTCACATAGTCAAATATATACGTCACAGTAATTTCTTATAAACTATTATTTTATAGCGAAGTCATTATAATGAAAAATAACAGAATAAAAATATTCCACATAAATGAAAGTCAGGCCATAAAATCTTTAAATTCAGATTTAGCTATTGTCAAAGAGATATTGTTGAAGTATCACGTTTTATAAAACTGTCTGTAGGTGTTACAATTAAATAGGTTCATATTAACTTGTAAATGTACAACTATTGTATGCATTCCATTTCAAGTCTTGACAATTATTTCCCTGTTGTATCTAAATCAGAAAGCAGATGCCAGGAAGTTGAACTATTGTTATGCTTACAACTGCAGCTGCACCATCTCAGAAATAGCTATGAAAAAATGGAAAGCACTATAGATGGTTTGGAAAAGGTATGGAAGTCATCTCAGATTTCTAAAATTCTCAGTCAAACCACCTGCACCTGGGTTCCCAAGAGGCACATTTTCTTCTAGATGACAATAGTGCAGTGGGGAAGTTTCTTCATCATGGGTACATAGAAGCATGTATAGCTATTTGATTTTTTGTTTTGTTATTTCAATGTCTTCTTATCCTTGGAGACAGTAAAATAATCACATATGTCTTTTGTTTATTTGCTTACTTTTAGTTCAAAATTTAAAATGCATGCGTGTGTGCATATGTATGTGGGTGTTTTATGAAACCCATGGTTGTTACAGAATCCTACCTTAATGTATATTTCATAAATGATAAAATATCAATGCTTAAGCATGTTATAATAAAGAAAACAAAATAATAGGTTTTGCAAAAATACTTAAGGTTATGAGCTAATCAGTCAAATAAAAAAATCCTATCTCATATCACTATAATACTTCCAGTGCAATATGTTTTGTATTCTGTTAGCAAGAGCAGTACTGTTATAACATTTCATAATCAATGCTGTGGTTGCTACACTGGTATTTCAGATTTAAGAAACAGTATCATCAAACAGTATGTAAACAACCCATTTGTAATTTTTATTGATTGATTGATTTCAGAGAGAAATAGAAAGGGGGGAGAAAGAGAGAGAGAGAGAGAGAGAAAGAGAGAGAGAGAGAGACAGAGAGAGAGAGAACCATTTATTTGTTATTCCACCCATAAAGAGCTTCACAGATAAGAAAAAGCTAAAGGAGTTCATCACCACCAAACCAGCATTATATGAAATGCTGAAAGGTATCCTTTAAGAAGAGGGG
>NW_006383008.1:3275252-3287523 GCF_000327345.1 Myotis davidii
GGTGTGGGGACAGGGACAAATATGTAATATCTTAATCAATAAAAAATATATATAAAAAAAAAAAGATTCATTGGTTTACTCTTGAATGTGCCCTGACTGGGGGTCAAACAAACAAAACAACCTTGGCATATAGAGATAACACTTCAGCCAACTGAGCTCCCAGCCAGGGATCCAAGAAAACAAATAACCCGTTTAAGAAATGAACTACAGACATTAATAGATACCCCATTAAAGATGATATATAGATGACAAGAAACCAGTGAAAAAGATTCTCCATGTCACATGTCATCAGGAAAATGCAAATTAAAACAACAATGAGATGCCACTACACACTGCTATCACCACCTGCTAGTGAGGTTGCAGAGCAACAGGAATTCTCACACAGTGCTGGTGGAAATACAAAATGGACAGCCACTTTGGGAGACAGTTTGACAGTATCTTATCTACTTGGTATCTACCAAAAGGAGTTGAAAATGTACATCTACCCAAAAACTTGCACACAAACGTCTACAGACATTTCATTCATTAGTGTTAAACCTTGGAAACAACCAAGATGTCCTTCAGCAGGCAAATGTATAAATAAACTGCGATCCATGTAGACAATGGAAATTATTCAGTAGTAAAAATAAATAAGCTATCAAACCATGGAAAAGAATGGAGGAACCTTCAATACATATTACCAAGTTAAAGAAGCCAATCTGAAAAGGCTATATAATGTATGATTCCAACTATATGAGATAATTACAAAGGCAAAACTATAAAGACAGTACAAAAATTTAGTGGTTTTCCTCTGTTGGTGAGGGAGGGATGAATAGGCAGAGCACAGAGGATATTTAGTGTAGTGAAAAATACTCTGTATGATATTATATGGTAATAATGGATAATGCCATTATGTTTTCCCAAACCCATAGAATGTACAACACAAGAAGTGAGCTGTAATGTAAACTATGGGCTTTGGGTACTTATGATTGTCATTGTAGATGTATCCTTGTTAAAAGTACCTTTATAAGGGTGATGTTGATCATGGGGTAGACTATGCATGGGAGTGGGCACATGGGAAATCTGTACTCCCCTCTCAATTTGGTTGGAAACCTGGAACTCAATAAAAATAGTCTTTTCTAAGAAAACAAAACAAAACACAAGTTCATAATTTTTACTTTATTTATAAACTATGTGTGTAAATAATTTCTTATTCCAATCTTATTTACTCTGGAATCAAGATTTCTATAGCATTTTCTTCAATCTCCAGCTCCATGACAATTTTATCGCAGAGAAAGTAGAGTTCAAAACTAAAATGTGTAACATGGCAGTTTTATTGGCACATTATATACCAGGTTTTGTTGTTTTTTTTCATTTGTTTACCAATTCTACGCACACACACAAAGGGAAAAAATAATAGATCTAGATATAGAAAATGTCAAAGCAAGCATTCAAAAAGATCTGTAAATCTCAAATTCAAAGGTTCTTTCCATTTGGCACACTCATACCCTCTTCAAATGCCTACAATGCAGTTGTTTTTTTTTAATATATTTTTACTGATTTCAGAGAGGAAGGGAGAGGGAGAGAGAGATAGAAACATCAATGATGAGAATCTTTGATTGGCTGCCTCCTGCCTGCTGCCTACTGAGGATCAAGCCAGCAAAGAGGGCATGTGCCCTCGACCTGAATGGAATCTGGGACCCTTTAGTCTGCAGGCCAGTTGGCTTTTAATGAGAATGGTGCTGTGTTTTAAAAATCAATACCTCTCATGATTCTCACTTTTAAATATTTTACTTCATAGGTCAACAAAGATGCTTCTGTATCTTGAGAGTACTATCTACTGTGACTACCTGGTGTTTTTCTGGGCCACCATGGAGTGAATGACAAAAGGCAGTTTTTTCAACCCCAGGCAGAACAGTTTGGCAATGACAGAGAGCGGACCCTGACTGACACTTTCACCCTCACTTCATTCCTCTCTACAACAGGCCAAGACTTGAATATCCACTTTCCATCCCAAAAAAGGGTTATTCTTGATTCTAACTTTTTCCTAACTATAGTCCTTGAATTTATTCTTAAGGATAACAGGGGCTATTAAAAAATAAAAATACTACCAAACAAAGCACATTTGGAAAACATTGGGATGAATGAAGATAAACAAATTTCTTTGTGGCAGGACTATTCAATGCCTACACATGCTAATAAACATGATTCTCCAAAAAGACAAGCAGTAGTTTTTCTCAAGCTTATTTGACTATGGAAATTTGACCTAGCTAAATACCCGATAATATGGTTTGGCAAATCCAGTTTGAGAAACATAGACTTAACTAGTTATCAATTATTTATACTTTAGTGCAGTGGTTCTCAACCTTCCTAATGCCGTGACCCTTTAATACAGTTCCTCATGTTGTGGTGACCCCAACCATAAAATTAAATTCGTTGCTTCTTCATAACTGTAATTTTGCTACTGTTATGAATCGTAATGTAAATATCTGATATGCAGGATGTATTTTCATTGTTACAAATTGAACATAATTAAAGCATAGTGATTACTCACAAAAACAATATGTAATTACATATATGTTTCCAATGGTCTTAGGCGACCCCTGTGAAAGGGTCGTTTGACCCCCAAAGGGGTCATGACCCACAGGTTGAGAACCGCTGCTTTAGTGTAAAGGAAAGATAGGAGAGTAGTGTTTGATAAGAGGAAAATTTACTTGGTGTTACTGAGCTTCCAATATAAATGCTATTTTGGGGGCAATTTTACCTGGGGCTCCTCTGGAGCAAGCACCATCTCAGGTATAGCTGGTGGGCAGGGTAGGAGAAGGAAACAGATTCTCTGTTTTTGCATAAGGGTGTGCCAATAGTATTAGCACAATTGTTCATTTTCAGCACAAGATTTTAAAAACAGCTACATAAATACTTTTGCCAACATAACTTGCAATGCAAGAGCAGAGTAATAGATGTCTTTAGTGCAATAGACAGCACACACTTAATCAGGTAATAGAATAATATTACCTAAATGTGCTAATAGTCTACCAGGGGGGGAAAAAGAAACAAACAGACATAAAAAACAGATCCAGTTGAGCAAATTCTTAGTGAACCAGTTTGTTTTTATTGTCAAACTCACTTAAAAAATCATTCCCTCTTAGTAAGGTAGGAATTTAGGAAGTTAGTAAGCTGCTTGAGGAACCCACTTAATTATCCCACTAGCGCATATATATTTAGTTTCTGTTTCAGTAAAGAGACATAATAATGTTGGAGTTTATTCCATGTTCATATGCTTTCTGTCCCCAATTAAGGGTGAACGTAAGGTGATGCCTTCTTATCTACTATTTTTCAACTTTTTCATCGCTGCACTGCTTTTTTTATAGTCTGGGCACTTAACACATTTAATCCACTTGACACTCAAGACACAGCTGTATTTATGAACAGAATCCTATTAAATGGAAAGAGTTCAGTATTTTCTTAAGTACCTATTTTAATGCCCGGATTTACTTAAATCATAGAGTGAATCAAGAGATCGCTTTTATTTTGTTCTTCAGGAGAATCACTCATTGCCTTTTCCCATTGACATCTCATTTCCTAAATAATTACTCCAGTATGAAAAATCTAGGAGTGATAATGTTTCTCCTCACCTACCAAAGTAGAGATTGTACCTTCGAAAAGTGTGAGTTGTTCAAAATGTTATGTATATTGTTTAATTTCAGTTAAGTCTACTTAGATGTCAATTTTTTTTGTAACTTCACTAGTGCACTGCAGAATTATCCAAAAACAAGGAAAACCCAATAACTGTCAATTTCTTTATGATCCAGTCCTTCAATCAAACAGTACCCAGCAAAGCAAGGCCACTGGCTACAAATAGGGCCAATTATCACTCAGAGAAGAAAAATGCTAAGTTTGTCTTTTATTTAGCACAAGATATGCATTAATTTTATTTAACGATGATCTAAAACACTTTTCTGAGTCTGTGAAGTGTAAAAATACCCACCGAAAGGCATGGCCCTGGGAGCCTGGGTGAGTTGCACTATTTACCCCAGCCAGGCAGCTGATGCTTTTTCTTCTACTTCTTTATTAACAGTACTAATGGACTTTGAAAGATTTGCATTCCTTTGGCAGCATTATTCTGCCTCATTTTCTTAATGCTATCCTGTGGGTTTTGTCATGCTCCCCTTTTATCTACTCTTTCTGTCTAAATTAAATTCAAACAAGCATACATCAATCTCTATGAATATAATAAAATGTTCAAAGCAAACTCTTCCGTGAACATAGTAAATAACACTTCTGAAGGTAATATTTAAGTGCAATTTTAAGCAAAGTCATCCTACTTTGTAATGGAACTAGATAATTAAACAAAATAAACTGCCTAAAATAACATTTAGGAGGTTGGTACAGGAAAAATCTGCAAGACCACTGAACGAAGGGTTTTTTCTCCTCATTAGTTCAGGTGAAGTGACTAGGCATGATTGTTCCTCCTCTCTCATAAAAGGCTGTGTTGTCAGGTTCCTGACTAGTTGTCCCTGCCTTTGAGGTTGCTTAGTAAGCAGAATCCTCAGGCATCAAAAAACAGTAAGGGCCGAAACCGGTTTGGCTCAGTGGATAGAGCGTCGGCCTGCAGACTGAAAGGTCCCAGGTTCGATTCTGGTCAAGGGCATGTACCAGGGTTGCGGGCACATCCCCAGTAGGAGATGTGCAGGAGGCAGCTGATCGATGTTTCTCTCTCATCGATGTTTCTAACTCTCTATCTCTCTCCCTTCCTCTCTGTAAAAAATCAATAAAATATATTTAAAAAAAAAACAGTAAGGGCTGCATGTAGAACAGATATTGTGACCTATTTCTATCCAATGTCCTTCTCCTCTCACCTGCCACTCAGTGCCCTGAGAATTCCGGTAAATAGTGAAAATTAAGCCTCAAGGCTGCTGATACTTCTCTGAACTACAGATTTTCACCTCAGGAAACCTACCTGCGTATCTGAAGTCCACTTTGTGCATACATGCAACTAGACTACTTCCCAAACAAGAGGGTATTGTCCTTTCGGAGGTTCCCCAAAGGCAGGGACACACTTAAATCCACTTACGCTTTGGTCCAGATGGGAAAGCGGACTTATGTGGACCAAGGTGACAAACTTGGACCCAAAGCATGAAACACAGAAAAGAATTTGGTTGATCCCTCTGGACCAGCCTTTTTAGATCACTAGCAGGTAACTGGCTTCTGGCATTCCCACCATCTTCTGCTGCACCAGGAATTAATTAGGGGCACAGTTGCTTTCTAACCCGACTTTGTCTGCTTCTTCTATCTATTCCTCCCTTGTAAACAAACAAGAGACTGCTGCTCATATTGACTTTTCTTTACCCTAAATCTTAAAAATTTTATTGAAAATGAGCCATAAAAAATAAATAGACTTTTACCACTTATTATTCAGAGACTCAATGTTTTGGCTCCTCTTTCCCAAGAAAGGCCAGTTGTGTTAGGAGAGGACTAGCTGGGGCTACTTCATAACTACCAGAATCCAGGCAACTAGAAATAAGAAACATAACTATTTCAAGATCAGTATGATATTGTTTGCTATAATACACTGTCATTCAGCTAATTAGTCCCCTTCCTATTTTAAGGTAAAGTAGCCAGTTTTGTGCTTTAGTGTTTGATGGATACAGAAGAGTTTATAGTTTCAGTGAAAAGAGGTAAGAATTCTGAGCTATGACTGAATTATCTACCAAACCAAGAGACCAGTTGGCTCTTTACAGAACTACATACCAAAAGAGTTACAAAGTCAGCTACAAGGACAAAATTAGGGGCCAGAACATGTGGTTGCTTCTGAACATCATATCTTTGATTTCTATGAGATCTTTCTTTGCCCCTGGCAGCCCACACACCAAACCTTACTCTGGCACTTCCTGATCATTGTGGCTCACCCAGCGCATTTCAAAGCTTATCTCAGATCTCCTTTTCTTCCTTTTTGCAGAGCCCTCCTCGGATAAGGAGAAATTTAAAACTCCTTCTCAGAAACACATTCAAGTGCATACTTGCATTTTTTAAAAAAAAAAAACTATTTTTCTTCCAACCTCCTCATCTGGAGGAACCTTTATCTATTTCAAGGATGAGGAAAAAAATGAATGAATACCCTTCCAAATATTTTCACTACAAAACATAAGCCAGTAACAGAAAGAAAAATATCACATGATTTCATGTGTATAAGAAATATAAAGTAGTCAAATACATAGAAGCAGAAAATACAATGGTACCTGGCCACAGGAGAAAATAGGGAGTTTCTATTCTACGGGTACAATTTTTTTTAGTTCTGCAAAAATTCTAGAGATCTGCTGTACAACATTTTGCCTGTGGTATTGTTAACCTAAAGCTTTAAGAAGGTAGATCTTATGTTTAGTGTTCTTACAACAATAAAAAAACAAAAATATATAAAATAGAAAAAGAAAACAACACCCATAGTTTTTCTATCTCTGTCATATTCTTTATGAATTTTAGAATTTACTTTGCAAACTATATTTTTAAAGAAATGTAATCATAAAGTGTGTGGATTTTTGTTTGGTGATTTTATGTTTCTATTTAGTCATAATAACTGTGATTGGTCCTCCTGGATGTGCTTTATCTCCTACTGAGGCATATATTAGGTAAGGAACTCTGTTTCTGGACCACCAGGGTTGGAATTCTCACTCCCCATTTATTACCTGTGGGATCAGAGGAAGGTTTCATATTTGCTAATGTTTTGGTGTTTTTATCTTTAAAAGAATAAATGCATCTACATCGTAGGATTTATTTTGAGACTTAGAATGATTTATTAAATGACAATTATTTAGAACAGTGTTTGACATACAGTGAACCCTTAATATATATATAAGGTAGCATGATTCTTATCATTGAACATGCATGCAGTATGAATTTTCAACAATTACGCACGCAATCTTACCATGAAAAAAGTGTAATAAAGGAATATATTTTATATTAAGTATATTAGATTTTTATATATTATATTTTTTGCATCCAAATTATTTTTTTTAAATTCAGAGTATAAGGGAGTTTTAGTAGCTACCTACTATCTTCTAAAATTCATACAATACCCCCAAATAGCTATTTTATATTTTATGTAATAGAACCTTAGGGTTCTATTAGTATTTTATTATAAATATAGAGGCCCGATGCATGAAATTTGTGCAAGGGGCTTGGCTCTCACAGCCTGGGCTTTGTCTGGAAGGTTGTCCGGAAGGACGTCTGATCTAATTAGCATATTACTCTTTTATTATTATAGATAATTTAATATCATTCTTCTGTATCACCTCTCACCTGCCTAGAATTCAGTAATTTTCAAAACATATATAATGATATACAACGTATGAAGTAAGGAACAGGAAAACTTTTGAAGCATTATAATTCATGTCACACAATATATGAGATAATGCTCAAGCAGTACATGCACTCGGGTTCTCATTCACAACTATGGAACGTTGTTTTACATGAATTCTTAACAGCCTTTTCTGGGTTGCCAGTAGAATAGAAGACAAATAAAATAAGATTGTTAAAATGTAAGGTAAAAAAACCTAAATTACATTAACTAAATTAAATTGAAATACAGACTAACAGTTTCAATAAGAACAATAAAATATGCCGGCCTATGGCCAGGCATCAGAGGAAAACATAAAAAATATCCGCCAAAGTAGAACATAAGAACTGCAGATACAACACAGAGTAAGGTCACTTAGCATAATGGCTAACAGCCTTACATAACTCAATATGCCCTAGGGAATTGCTGCATTAGATCACAATACAATGATTTAAATTCTGACTGAATTGTCAATGACAGTTTAAATGACTTTCAGTGTGCTCTCTTTATACAGTCAGGAAGATATACATTAAATTTCAAAAATATATGACAAAATGGCTATGATTTTTTAAGTGCATTTGCTTTAAGCGTTAGGAAAAAATCATAAAATAATTGATTCAAAATGAGTCATTCACAGAAGGTTTGCATTTTGTTTCAGAGACAGCCACAACCTAGTGAAGTTCTGTGCCTACTTCTCTCCCAGACACACTAAGAAACGCGCGGGGGAAGGGAAGCCTGGACAAGACAGTTGTTATAATGAACCAGGAGCCCCAGCACCCTGTCCTCTGTCCTACCCTAAAACTGGGTAATGAAAGACAGTCACCTTAGAAACTTAGAGACATTGTATTTTCCAGGTATCATTAGTTTACATTTCAGAATTAATGATGTAGTTGATATATTTCTTTCTAGCACTTACTTTTAAGTAAAAATTTTAACACTGTATTTTCTGAATTCACATGTTTGTTTTTTTCTTTTGCTTGTTTACTCTGGAGTATCCGGTTTTATTAAGGAAAGACTATTAAGAGCTGCCATCCACAGACGGCAAAGCAGCTTCGTCAGAGAGACCAGCAAACTATTGGTTCTATATTCTGCTCCATTAAGCAAGGCAAGGCTGTAACATCATAATGAAACACTCAGCTGTATAATTTATTCAGTGAAAAGAATATTATGGTTATATTTATTCATTTCAATCACATCACAATTATAATTATCAGCCCCTTCCAATGTTTGTATTATAAAACTGTCTTTCATAAAATATATGTTAATACTTCTCATTCATTCCTCCTCTCTATGTATAGTGAGTTGTTTAAAAATTTGAGTGAGACATAAATATAAAGAGTTCCTCACGTTTATAAATTTATTTTGTTTTTAATTGAAGCCAGATGCTAAAGGCATATATCCATATGCAAAAACAACATAAAACTCTTTATTAATGTTAATATGTATCTAACCTGTTTAAGAAACTACAAAACACAGAACCATTTTTACCTGCAGATATTTGATTATGAAGATTGTGAAGAGATTTTTAATTTCTTTTTTCCCCCTTTAAATGCTATTTCTTAAATTGCCTGAAAATACTGCCTGGCAAAAGTGCTCTGGCTAATACTGTAATTTAGAAGAGCATTGAAATGCGCCCTTAGCTGAGAAAGTCACAGGTTCTTGGTTCTCGTGTTACTTGTGCCACAGGGAGTTTATAATGGAAATGACAACAGACCATTAACTATAGCACTGCTTGTGGGCATTGATATAAATACCATTACAGATTAAAGACCTCTGCAAGAATTTAGTCAAGTAGGATTAGCAAATAAACTATTAGAGCTGAAGATTAAATTGTGATAGACCAAATAAAGTAAATCCGCTATATCCTCACTTTCATTTGTTTCCAGAGTGGCAACAATTATTGCTGGTTTCAAAAATGATTCATAAGTGAATCCTGTGGAGAGAGTACAGCCAAGAGGCGTGGAAGTAAACCTAAGGTTAAGGTCAACATTAAGGAGATGGGAGAGGACATTTTGGGCTTAGTGCATTTTAACTGTGGTTCACAATCAGAGAAATGGAAATTTCAGAGCAAGCCATTAATCGCTGTGCATATCCACAATCCTTAACAATATAAATTGGATATTTTAATCTTTTCTACTTCATGGCCTTGTCAGATCTCATGGCAAATCTCCTAGGTTTTGATATCTCCTGTGATAGTTTTTATGTGTGTTTGTTCCCTCCTAGGAAATCTATGTTTTATCTCTGTTTGGCTTCCCCCATTTGTTGATTATGTTTTTTTGAATGTCATGACCCACGTAAGCAATGACATTTTCATCTTAATACTGATAGGTAAAAATTTAAATTGCATACATGCAGACTGGCATTTTTATATGCCTTCACTGCACTAGAGACTTTACTGGCTTCCATTTATATTCATACTTTGATTTCCTGTGCTAAATTTCTACCTCCTTCTAAATTATGCTATGATACCGGTATCACTGAACACATAAAATTACGCTACAGAGAATTATAAATTAATTATGCTAATTTACACAGTTACTATTAATTCCTCTGTCATTTGTTTTATTCAGATATTCACTGTTTATCCACACAACAGTTGAAAGAGGATCAGGGAGAAGGAATGGCACTGTGTAATGAAGCTTCTGCAGGGAAATCAACTGCTTCTGACATGCATGTCAGAGAGGAAACTGGAAGCAATGGGATATTCTTGCCCAGCAACACCGTCCTGAGCTCAGAACTGATGGGTGAAATAAAATATATACACTCAGCACACTGCTTGGTTTTACTTTTTTTTCTTTATCTCACAAAGATATGAAAGTAAAGATTCTGAGATCAGTGTCTATCACCAAAATCACAGAATAATGACAAAGCTGTAGTAGGAAAATTCAAAAGAAAAAAGAAAAGATAGATATCATGGTTGGTTTTTTGTTTTTTTTTTAAATGTTGGTTTATGATGGTAAGTGCTGGCAGGACCAATGTGAGCCAATCAACAAACAAATCCGAACAAAAATTAGTGCAAGAATTGTGGTGCTTTATGTCAGACTAGAACGGGTGGTGGGGACAATAAACTAATGATGGCAGCAAGACTGATAACAATGGGTCACACTAAGGCTCCACCTTCAGTGAGTAATGCCAAGAATTTAGGCTGTGAGCAGTGCAGCAAGAGCATGAGAAGTTCCCCATGGTTGTGAATAGGATGTGTCTTGATTTTTAAGTTGCAACAGAAGTTTTAAGGAAATTAAATCCCTTTCCTTGTGACTAAAGTAACATATTTTGCCTAATATAAATATCTGAGTTTGTCAGAGACTCATTTATTTGTTTATTTGTGAAAGAAGCACATATAGTCTCATGATGGTCATAATAAAAAACTTAAGCATTTATGTGTTTATTAAATAAAAACAAACAAAACCTGATAGCCTTTTTATGAGCCAGGCATTGTTCTACGCAATTTACCAATTTTTAAAACACATTTAATCTTGTAATAATGTTATGAGGTTGATACTATTAATATCCTCAGCTTACAGGTAAAGAACCTGAAGCCCAGGCCCCCAATAATAGACAGCAGAGTGGAAAGGACACAGGCAATCTGATTCTGTGTACCTGTTAAGTCATTTTTGATGGCAAAAAAAGCACATTTATGAGATGGCCTTTATATCCATGGAGTGCTTAAGAGTGGGGTTAGGCATTTTGTAGAGCAGAGGTAGGCCAGACTTAGGGGAATTTCTGTGGAATATAAGTAATTATCCTGTAACTTTAGCATATCATGTAGTACAGTGGTTCTCAACCTGTGGGTCGCAACCCCTTTGGGGGTCGAACGACCCTTTCACAGGGGTTGCCTAAGACCATCGGAAAACACGTATATAATTACATATTGTTTTTGTGATTAATCACTATGCTTTAATTATGTTCAATTTATAACAATGAAATTGGGGGTCACCACAACATGAGGAACTGTATTAAAGGGTCGCGGCATTAGGAAGGTTGAGAACCATTGATGTAGTATTTACTAATGTAAGAAACAAAATCTGCTTTATGCTTTCAGAGTGTATCTCATATACAGTAATAAAGAGTTACTCACATGGTTATAATAACAATCATTGCACTTACTAGAAAATGAAGATACTATAATAGTCCCTAAGATTTCATAAAGTGAGTCTGGAAGCAATATACTGTACTATTTTATTGTACTGCACTGATTTATAGTATATGACATATCTTTCTGTCATGGATGTAACTATCCTAGCTAATAATAGAGAAACATGGTAATTAACCATAACTTTGCTACCCTTCCCATTGGCTAATCAGCGAGATATGCAAATTAACTGCCAACCAAATGGCGGCCGGCAGTCAGGCAGCTGAAGCGAACAGGAGGCTTGCTTGCTCCAGTGACGGAGGAAGCCAAGGTTCCCTGCCTGCCACTGCCGGCCTCTGAGCTGCAGTCTAAGAAACAATGTTACAATTATAGAAGCTAAATAATCCCCAGAAACCTGCTTTCAGACAGCAGGGCCTCAGAGCTGGAGTTGAAACAGTGTTACAATTATAGAATCCAAACAACCCCAGATACCTGCTTTCAGCAGCCGAGGTCTCAGAGCTGGAGCCAAGCCTCAGAGCTAAAGCCGGCTCTCAGCTACATTGACAGCCATAGAAGGTAAATAAATCCAAGAATAAAAAAAAAAAAGGAGAGGTTGAGAGCTTCAGTCACCTGCCAGCCTGAAAACAGCCCTCAGCCCTTCACCCAGACTGGCCAGGCACCCCAGTGTGGACCCCCACTCTGAAGGGGGTGAGACCAGCTTCAAATAGCCATCATCCCCTCATCCAGGCTGGCCGGGCAAGCGGGACCCCCACCCTGAAGGAGATGTGGCCATCTGCAAACAGCCACCATACCCTCATCCAGGCTGGCCAGGCACCCAAGCGGGACCCCCACCCTGATCCAGGACACCCTTCAGGGCAAACTAGCCG
>NW_006383008.1:3288296-3291860 GCF_000327345.1 Myotis davidii
GTCCCTCCCCATCTGGCCAACCGCCTGTGTCTCTCCTCCGCCCCGATTGTGTACCAATGGAGTCCCTCGGCCTGGCCCGCACCCTCTCGTAATTGGGGATCCTTGGGGGATGTTGGAGAGCCGTTTTCGGCTCGATCCCACAGGCATAACAGGCTAATATGCAAATCGACCAAACAGCGGAACAACTGGTTGCTATGACACACACTGACCACCAGGAGGCAGACGCTCAACACAGAACCTGCCCCATGGTGGTCAGTTCACTCCCACAGGGGAAGCACTGCTGAGCCAGAAGCCAGGATCACGGCTCATGAGTGCAGTGGTGGTGGTGGGAGCCTCTCCCACCTCTATGGCAGTGCTAAAGAGCAGCAAGCTGAGCAGTAAGGAGCAGTGAGCAGGCAGGTGGTAAGGATTGAGGGCTCCCAGACTGAGAGAGGGCACAGGCGAGGCTGATGTACGCACCCCCCCCCCCACCAAGGGCATGAATTTTGTGCACTTGGCCTCTAGTGGGAATATAATAAAGATATATGAATAAGATAATTGCTTGAACTATGTCTGTGGGGCGGGTTCTATTTGTCTAATTCCTTTGATATGCATTTAATTCTTGTAGTTTAATTTTTCATGCCATGGAATTATTATAAATCTATGCTCTAATGCTTAATTTCTATTTCTAGAGTGTTTTAAATTTATGTTGTGATATAGATTCAAGCTTATTGAAACATCTTAAAAAATACATATATAGCAAAACCACCTTTTAAAGAAAATCATTAGAATTAAAATTATGAAGAAAAGAATTTACAGTGAAGATTTTATTGGAATGCCTGGCTAGTGTAGTTCAGTGGTTGAGCATCAACCTATGAACCAGGAAGTCTGGCTTGATTTCAAGTCGGGGCACTAGCCCAGGTTGCAGGTTTGATTCCCAGTAGGGGATATGCCAGAAGCAGCCAATCAGTGATTCTTCCTCATCATTGATGTTTCTATCTCTCTCCCTCTTCCTTCCTCTTTCTCTAAAAACATATATATTTTTTAATTTAAAAGAATATTATGGGAAGGAGGAAGGCATGCCAAGTATTTGGACACTGAATTAGTGTATAATTCAGAATCAGCTGGGCCTCACAACAGTAACAAATTAGCCCCAAAATATCATTAGTTTAATCCTATAAAATTTGTTGCTCTTTCAAGGAAGATAAATATCCAGTGGCCTTCTTTCATCATAGAGCTATCTCATCCATAAATCCTGGTCTCTGACATTGGTGGGGCCTGGGATAGAGTGGTGAGGAAAGCACATCATTGCTCAGTGTTTTCAGTTAGTAAGTGAAACATTGTCTGTTCTATAAGTCCACTGGCTAAAACTAGTTACATCAACTTAGTTTGAGACAAATTAAGAAATCAACTTAATTTCAAGGATTATGGGAAATATTGGTAATCACATGGAAATATTTGAAAAATTAAAGAATTATTTTTCTCCCTTTGCTACAATATACTATTAAATGGAATATGAATTTAATATCTAAGAAGTAGTATAAATATAAAAATACATTTATTTAATTTTAATAGTACCTTATATTACTGCTACTTGCTTATATATTTAATAAATAAAGTTAATGAAGTCTAATGTGCTAATATATGTTTCAACCTACTTTAGCAAAAAAAAAAAAAATAGATGAATGAAAAGCAGAGGCCTGGGAACTAATAAAAACAGGCAGATTTCAAAGGAGCGGAGACAAGGTGAGGTGTGAGTGAGGTTAAAATAGTACAATATAAAGAGATTCGTTTACTCCAGCAATGATTAAAACTATTGTTTGGGTCATCTGTTCAACTACCATCTTAGAATTCTCCTTTAACGTAGGAATTACTATTTATAGAGAAATGTGATGAGCTAAAAGTAGACCAGCTATAAAATAACAAAATTTGCAAAGCAAGAGGGCAAACATGTTCTCTTATAGTAACCAAGGCCATGCTACTCTTCTGGCAGTAATTCTATTTTCATAAAGAGCAAGACTAATGAAGAGAAAATAAACGGTCCCCTTTTTGTTTAAGTTTTGAAGTAGGCCAATCTCAATCAATAAACTGATGCATCAGGTCCTAAATGACTGAGAAGCCACCATTAAAATATCGCTGGAAGCATTGATTCTTACCCTATAATAGATAAACACTACCTCTGGGAAGGATTCAGTATAATGACATAGCTGGGCATTTATCTTAAGCCTACCAACTAGATAGGTATACCTGAGCATACCACTTAAACACACTAAACTCATCTTTAAAGTGAGGATGAATTATAACCATTAAGTTAATTGTTGAAATTTATAAAAGATAATGAATATAAATTTCCAAGGACAGTACTTTTGAACAGATGGCATTAGAAAATAGTGGTTTTCTAAACAGTAGGCATTAGAAAAATAAATATCAAAGATAAACTGTGTTGGAGTGTTCATTCTAGTAACAAAGTCCTCACAGAGATGGCCCCCTCTGTTCCTACAAGCACACAAGCAAGTGTGACTGGGCTGAAAAATACTCCTTTCTCAGGGCAAACACATGATAGGATCATATATGAGGGAATTACCTCTGCAGAGCTCAAGGGAAAAAATGAAAGAATAGTTTTCTCTTTCTAGCTTAGAAAAATAGCTACCCCTTACACTGAACCAGAGAATCAAGTTTGTTGATTATGTATTAAGTGACCATAGAGGGAATTATGTAATCTTGGGACTGAATCATTAAAGTTAAACAATGAAAACATTCATTTCAGCTAAGAAATAGAAAAAAATCTTAGATTGAATACATCTTTTATAATGTTTATAAAATGCCAAGAAGGAAAGGAAATAAGCTGTAAGATTTCAACAGTCCTGCTAGCATTCATAATTTTATTTGAAAAGCAATTATTATATTGATATGAATTTTTCATAAATGAAAATAACTGACTTATTTTCATTCATTTCCCAAATTTGCTTATTGAATACACATTTTTGATATTAATGTAAAAATAAATTGTAGGAATATATTTGTAACCAATGGGAATTGTTAGTTATAATATTATATCCTTGTAAGGTTTAAAATCACACCCACTTAATAATAACTTGTTCCTAATTCATAAAATGATAAATACTCATATTTAAGCAATATTTAATTAAAATAAGTTGGTATACTTATTAAAATTGCATAAAAATTTCATGACCTAATTTCTGTGTTAATAGCATATCTATTTACATTAAAGATCTTTTAACAATATGAAAACAAAATAAAATGCTAAAGCTACAATCTCTGTTCTCTTCCAGGTTTATTTATGCACAACTATTTTGGGGTTGATAAGTTCAGAAGCTTTGCCTCCAAATACTTACAGGTTAATAAACTAATCTACACTAATAAAAGAGAAAGATGGTAATTGGCGTACGACGCTACCCTTTTCATTGGCTAATCAGGGCTATATGTAAATTAACTGCCAACTTAGATGAGAGTTAACTGCCACAAAGATGGCGGTTAATTTGCATATGTAGGCACAATGCAGGGAGGCGAAAGGGAAAGCAGGAAGAAGCCCCCTGCCACTGACAGTGATCAGAAACCCAGGGG
>NW_006383008.1:3292640-3304130 GCF_000327345.1 Myotis davidii
CCTGGGCTGAGGGACACTCCCTCCCCACCCCTAACACACACACACACACACCCAGTGCACGAATTTTGTGCACTGGGCCCCTAGTCTTATATAATAAAAGCCTAGTATGCTAAGTGTCCAACAGTTCATTTGACCATTTGACCAGTCGCTATGATTTGCACTGACCACCAGGGGGCAGACACTCTGGTAGGTTAGCTTGCTGCTGGGGTCCAGCCAATCATGGTTGGGCGAGATGGGCCGCATATGCTCTGGAGACCTCCCACGGTCCCTCCCCAGTCCTGATTTTGCACTGGTGGGGTCCCTCGGCCTGGCCTGCACCCACTCACAATCTGGGACCCCTAGGGGGATGTTGGAGAGCTGGCTTTGGCCCAATCCCCACAGGTCAGGACAATGGACCGTACTGGTGCACAAATCTATGCACTGGGCTTTTAGTAATAGCATAACCATGGAAAGTACTCATGAGATGTCTCTATAAACAGTACAGTTTTGTGTAGGAAAATTTAGGGCACTGTCCAATTACAAAGGAGTCACTTTAGAACTTCCTGAGAACTTAGTTTCTGTATTTCTTTGTAATTGACCATTTTTTAAAAGATCAATTTAGTGTAAGGGGATGAGTAAAGAGTTAATTCTATATAAAGTGCTAGAAACTCCTGGAGTGATTTGAAACATTCCAGTGCCTCAGCTCTACTTCATCACTCTGAACTCCCCTGATCAGAATCATCATTGGCAAATGTAAATGAATGCTCAATTTTCTATATCTTTCCTCCAAGCCTAAGTTCAATTTTTAGAAATCTTTGCTTAGCCTAAGATTTCATTGGGTTGGTATTGGATAACCACATTTATTCTCCTCTGAAAACTAGCTTATGCTTCTTAAACTGGGAAGCATGCCCTGAAGTCATTGACATTTGATAAACATGTTAGAGGAAATGCAATGGTCAGTTTTATATGTGAGCCTGGCTAGGCTGTAGTAATCCATTGCTTAATCTAACATTAACCTAGGTGTTATGGTGAAGGTATTTTGTAGATGCAGTTCACATCCACATCTCCTAATTACCCTTGATGATGTGGGTGAGACTCATCCCATCAACTGGAGGCTTCAAGAGAAAAAACTAAGGTTTTCAGGAAAGAAGAAATGTGGCCTCAATACCATACCATCAACTCCTGAATGAATTTCCAGTTTGCCAGCCTTCCCTACAAATTCAAAAATTGCCAGCCCCTATAATCACAAGTCAATTCCTTTAATATTTTTCAGATAGATAGAGATTTAGTTATATCTATAGCTAGAGACAAAAATATAGATACAGAGATGTCACAACATGCTTATTATAAAAAATAAACAGAAATAAACAGTAATATTATCTTTTAAAAGGTGATTTTCTTTACTTTTAGTTATTCTAAACTGGAAAAAAATCCACTTTGTTGGTAGTGGAGAAAATTAAATGTTAAGAATGTTGTCAGTGGCCTATGCTGCCCTCCCAATGCATTTACACATCATTTGACTTTCACTTACTAAGATATTTTATTTTTCAATATACAAGGCTTCAGAAACAAGCTATCAGTAAAAGAAGAAAAACATTTTTGTTAAATCAAAATTACTCTGACTCTTAGAATATCTTGCAATCCGATTTTGCATAGAGTGAAAATTTAGGTGAAACTTTGCTAACAAACGTTCACAAAGATCAACTTACTCTTTCCTGTTTGATCAAACCCTTTCCTAAAACAGTTGGAGAAGAGAAACATTTTTAATAAAAACAATGTAAGCTGAAATCTACAAAACCTTTAATTCAAGCTGCTGAAGTTGTGTTATTTCATCATAAGCTCACTACAGAAAAATGATTCAAGAAATAGTTATTTACTCAAAGATACAAAATGACTTAAAAAGTAATAACAAACTAAAGTTCCAACTGCAACGATGCAAAAGTTCTATCCAAAATCATGATGAGCGTTCCTAATAAGCATCCTGTAAGACAATGCATCAAATCCCTCTAGCCTGCCTCTCACATTCTGAAATCCATTCCTTTCTCCTTAACCTGGATTAACTGCTGCTCAGACCTACTGAAACCACATCCATCCTTGAAGAACCAGTTAAAATGCCACTGCCTACAGTCCAACAAATGTTCTTCCTTCCTTCAAGCACGCTGGGTGCTTCTTGTCATTATTACTTAGGACATTTTGCATTTTATGCTTTAGGAAGTTACTTTTGTGTCTTACATCTCCAGTTAGGGATCATATTCTGAAAGACAAGATCTGCCTGCATGTTACTGCAATGCTCACAACCACCCCCACAAGCCCACACAGAAAACCATGTACGCTTAATAATGTTTCTTCAAAAAACATAATCTAATTATATTTTAAAAGATGGACGCCGAAACCGGTTTGGCTCAGTGGATAGAGCGTCGGCCTGTGGACTGAAAGGTCCCAGGTTCGATTCCGGTCAAGGGCATGTACCTGGGTTGTGGGCACATCCCCAGTGGGAGATGTGCAGGAGGCAGCTGATCGATGTTTCTCTCTCATCGATGTTTCTAACTCTCTATCTCTCTCCCTTCCTCTCTGTAGAAAATCAATAAAAATATATTAAAAAAAAAAAAGATGGACTTTATATTTGTTGACAAACACATAACAAATGTATGTAGGGACCAAGGAAGATGAAGCAGGTTTTGGAAAAATTCTTTTTTTTTTTTAAATAAAATTATATCTTCTAGGGGAAGTAGCAGTAAAAAAAAATCCTTTGATTCCTATTCAATGCTCAGTGTATGTGTGTGCCTGTATGTGTGCATGTGGCTTGAGTTCTTAAAACTGAGAAAGTATGGACACAATCATCTACTATATTCAAGGAATTTATTTCTGCTACATATAAAATGGATACTGGCAGATGTAGAATATTCTAGACATTCACTAATGCCCCCACGGAGGGAAGGAACAGAACCTAGAGGAATAAAAGAGTGAACATCACAGCTACCCCAAACATCCCTTCACTTACAGTGCGAGGACACAAGGCACTGGTGCATCAAATCAAAATGAACATACTGATTCATCAGCAACTCCATCAAGAGATTCAGATACAAGAAGCTATACTCTTTAGAGATTCTAAACTTGCAATTACCCCTGGTTTGTAATTTTCAGAGACAACCCTAACAGGCAAAAAACTAAAGGCCACACCAAACCTGCTGTTTTAAGGATGGCTACTATGTTGTATAAACAGTAGAAATAGTCACCTACCAAAGCAAGAAAGTCATACCAAACACAGCAGGGGGAAATCTAGGAGAGAAGAGGACACTTTCTGTTCAAATTACATTGAACTATAGCCAACTTACCTTTCTCCTCAAGGTACCTGGTAAATGAAGCTGATAAGGAAATCACTGAAAATCTAGCATTTTCCCTCTTCCTTTGTCTAGATCTGAAAGACATAAAGAACAATTATTACAAATATGAATACCAGGAAGTCAAAACAAAATAAGCATCTTGAAAAAAATCTCAAACTACATGCAAATACTGTACTAGAATATTGAAAGAAGGAAATCACTGAAAGAAACTATAAGCGGTGTCATATAAGAAACAACTTTGAGAAAATGTCTCATTCAAGTTCTCAATAGAATTCAATGAAATCTATGCAAGATTAATGACGTTCTGAGTAGGAAACTGAAAAGACAGTGTATGACTATATAACTGCTTAAATAAGAACTACAAAGGATGTTAACATGAAATTAATAAAATAAAAAATGATCATAAAAAATTATGGTGACTCAACCCAAAAGGAGGGAAGAAAGATGTCCAGTTATGCAACCGTAGATTAAAAATAATTTTTAAAAATCTTCCTGTGATAAAGACTTTAATATGCATATAGGAAAAGTTCACAAAGGATCAGGCAACATTAATTAAAATATACTAGAACTTAGAAATAACTCTGTTTATATGTTGCACTTTTAAATGACTTAAAAATAATCTATAAATTGCTTTTTGTAAAAGAATAATTAGTACGTACAAAAGGGAAACTATCTGCCTACTTCAAACTCTGAAAACAAGAATGCCAAAAGATAAGGAAGACTGTTAAACAAGGTTTCCAGATACAGCCAACATGATATTTATGTAGAGGAAAAATTAAAAAATAAATTTAAAAAGTTGTTCTTAGATAAATAATGTCTTGTAAAATGTGCCACCTACATGTGTTTTTTACAAAAAAATAAGTATTCAATGACATACTCCAAATAACTGAGAGATTAATTAAATCTTAAAATCGCAGACTAGAACTTGGTATACTTAAAGAACCATTGCTACTCAATGTAACTAATAAAACAGAAATATATATAATTACTTCCATGTAATAATAAAACTTCATCCAAATATCCAAACTCATTATTATAGAACTTTCTTTATAATGATATTAACATTGATGATATCAAATTATAATTAGGCTGATATTAACAAACTCAGGAGAGAATTAAAAAAGCATAAAACTGTTATACCTGTAGAAAAAAAAATATAAATAGCCCTAATATATAATACTAAACCATGTTACAGATTATAAAGTCAAATTGTTGAAAGATATTTATATTGTGAAAATGATCAAAATGAAGTAAGGGAAAAATCAATTTCTAAAATGGTACAAATACTCAATAAACAAATACATTCACATAGATGTACAAACACACATGAATACCTCAAAATATTAACAGCCATCTACCTTGAATGGTAGGATTACTAGTGTTTAATTGTTTTATATTTTTGCATATTAAAATTTTCAAAATGAATACATATTCCTTTAACAATCAGAAGAGTTTTAATAAGAAACAAATTTTTACAGTCATACAGATAAAAAACCACTTTAACACATATTTTTTCAGTCTCTTTAATGGATATAAATTAGATTACTCTTAGCTTAAAATATACACATTTTCTATAAATGTCTTTATAAGAGATTAATCTGAGCTGGGCCCAAGTGGTTACTGGCCTGTCGGAACCCAGTACCAAATATTGATGTGTAGCTGAATTAGTGAATATGCGAGGATGCTTTGTATTTGTTCATTTGTTTGCTTGGTTTAGCTAAAAAATCAGGAAATTAAGTAAGAGTCCAATAAAAATGTCCAAAGAAATGGAGAATGGAAAACACTATGCTAGCTTCTGAAAGAAAGGGGTGTACACAGGATACTGCTATGCTACTTTAAGGCTTGTTAGAGTCACAATAACAATGAGACCTGTGGAACCAAAGGACAAAATACACCATGGATTGAAGACAGAGACTCCACCTTTGCTAATTCTTCCACTGCTACTGGGGTGGCTTTAACACCCAAAGGCTTTGGGACAACAGGCAGAGAAATGCCGTAACAAGTGCAGAAACAGGAAAGGCAGAAGCAGTCTGCAGAAGAACATTTCCATGAATGAGAACAACAATGTGGGATGTAGACATAGCGTCAGGCAGCTTCTTGCAAACACATTAGAGTCGCAGAGGAAAACCACTAGGAAAACTTTTTGATAACTATCAGAGAGGTTCATGAGCTATCCGCTGAGATTCTTAATGGTCTTCCAGTACCTTCCCAATACACTTAGAATAGCTGCCTAGCAATGGCTGTGGCCAACGCCTTTCTACCTAATATGGCATCTGCCTAGCACATCAGCCTCATCTGTTCTCTAGTCAACCTACACTTTCACCAACACAATTTTGCTTGATCATGGAAAATTGTCTATTCTTGCTGTGCTCATGTCTTTGTTTATATCATTTACTTATCATCCAGGACTAATGTTACCTCCTGAGGGAAAACTTCCCTATGTTCATAAAATTAACCACTTCTAGCCTGCACTACTCACCAGAAGCACTCTTTATCTAAGTGGCCTATTATAATTCACAGACTTTCTTGATAAGTGCAAATGTATCATTTATGTATTTGTGTGCTTTTTTAGGATCGCAAAATCCCACCATGATAAAGGCAGTGAATCAGTCTTATTCACTGATATGTAATAGCATCTTAAACAAGGGACTTACTGTATTTCAATAAAATACAGATAGATAGATAGATAGATAGATAGATAGATAGATAGATATAGTAGATAGATATAGAGATAGACACAGAGATAGACACAGATAGACACAGATAAATTAAGAAATATCAAATAGGGTACGAGAAGGAGAGAGGAAGGGAGGAAGAAAAAGTGTTAGGTGTAGGGTTTTTACTGGGTATTACAAGAGAAAGTAGTTGTCAAAGCTAGGGAAATTCATTGTTTATTGATAACACTGCCTACTGAAGAGACACAGGTGCATATGTGTTAGAGATTCATGACTTAAAGGAGAATTAATAGTTATATAGTGATTATTTGAATAGGTTTATTTAGGATTTATCTTTCAGAAGTCAAAATGTTACTTTCCTTCCAAAATACAGTGTAGGACTCTTTCAAGATTTGGATATGTTAGGAAAAAATACAATAATTTATACAGTGGGAGAATGCTATACTTTTATTAGTAAACTTTCACAATAATGTCAGTTACTTGAGTAGCAAACATGATTATCATTTTTAAGGGTTTTTAAAAATATATTTTATTGATTTTTTACAGAGAGGAAGGGAGAGGGATAGAGAGTTAGAAACATCAATGAGAGAGAAACATCGATCAACTGCCTCCTACAAACTCCCTACTGGGGATGTGCCCGCAACCAAGGTACATGCCCTTGACCAGAATTGAACCTGGGACCCTTGAGTCCGCAGGCTGATGCTCTACCCAACGAGCCAAACCGGTGAGGGCTTTTTAAGGTTTTTAAGTAATATGCTCAGAGTTAATGAACTAAATCTTACCCAAATGTAGTACTCCAGAGGCTGTTGGCCAGCACTGTTCTCAGTCATGGTGATTCCTGCCTAAAAAAGCCACCACATACCATTTTAAAAGCTTCTCTCAGTAACCCTTCAATTAAAGTCAAGCTTTTCACTTTGTCATTATATTATCTACTAGTATGCAATATGCAAAACCCTAATATGCAAAAGGACTAAACGGTGGAACAACCAAACAACTGGTCACTATGATGTGCGCTGACCACCAGGGGGTGCGCATAGAACATGGTGGTCATCAGCCGCTGCAGGATGGTGAAGCAGTTGAGCCTGGGTGCCAGACCAAAGCAAGGTGCCAGTAGCTATCATTGGGGCAAGCCTCTGATGGTGACTGAAAATTCTTTGCTCCTGTACACTGTGGTCCTGCACAGTGTTCACACCCAATTGCTCGGCGCCATCAGTGGGTGCGAGCAGCGACTGCCAACCTCAATCACCCCTCAGGGCTTTTCCACCTCCCCCTGCTCCTGAGGGGTGATCAGGGCTGGCAGCTGCCTCTCGTACCCGCTGCTGGCGACAGCACCACTTGCACCTGCTGCTGGTGCCGGAGACACTGCTTGCACCTGCTGCTGGTGCCAGCCCCAATAGCTCTGCGCCGTCAGCAGGTGTGACCAGGGCCAGTGCCACCCACACATGAGAGTGGTGGTGTCAGGAGAGGGGCTTCCAGCAGACAAGGGACCAGGGGCCGTGGCAGGAGGGACCAGGTTGGGGTGCAGAGGATGGGCCAAGACCTGCCCCTGTGCCTTGTGGCCCACAATGCGACCAAACGGCAGAACGACCAGTCACTATGACATGCACTGACCACCAGGGGGCATATGGTCAACACAGGAGCTGCCCCCACCTGGTCAGTGTGCTCTCATCGGGGGAGCGCCACATAGCCAGAAGCAGGGCTCACAGGCTGGTGAGTGTGGCGGTGGTGGTGGGAGCCTCTCTCACCTCCGAGGCAGCACTAAGGATGTCCGATAGTTGACGTAGGCCTGCTCCTTGTCAGTCGGACATCCCCCAAGGGCTCCTAGGCTGCCCGGGTAATGTCCATAGAAAGCAAACTGCAGTTACAGGGACATATAATATCTGTGCACAATAAATACACTAAATTCACTAGCTATAAATATATGTTCAAGTATTTTATACTAGAGGCCCAGTGCACAGATTCATGCACTGGTGGGGTCCCTCAGCCTGGCCTGCACCCTTTTGCAATCCAGGACCCCTCGGGGGTTGTTGGACTGCCAGTTTCGGCCCGATCCCCACAGGCCTGGCCTGCCGGGATTGGGCCAAAACCGGCAGTCTGGCATCCTCTGAGGGATGTAGTAGTGCACAAAACAGCAGGTGGCCAGGGAGGAGCCTGAGCCCGGGCCAGGTGCTGTGCCTCTCCCACTCATCCTGGCTCTGCTGCACCTGCTGCAGGTCAGTAGCACTGCTGTGGAGGCAGGAGAGGCTCATGCCGCCACAGCTGCACTCACCAGCTGTGAGCCCGGCATCTGGTGCCCATTGATCAGCTGAGCAGCGATCCTGCCGTGGGAGCGCACTGACCACCAGGGGGCAACTCCTCAATTGCGTGTGTGCCCCCTGGTGGTCACTGCGCATCATAGCTACATGTCGACCAGTCGTTTTGTCGTTTGGTCACTTAGCAGATGTACTGGTTAATAACGCAGATTTTTTTCAATAGATGGAGATAAACATATGTTGATATATATGTGATTTGATATGTATGCTATTTTGTTGTATTGACAGCAAGCTTCAAAATTTCATATGTCAAATGTTCTGAAGGTATTAACGTCATAGATATTTTTATGCTTAAAAATGTCGATTTTCGTGCCAAAAAAGAGTATTTGCAGGAAGTTTTAATTCATTACTTTATGTTGAAGAAAAGTGCTGCTGAAGTTAAAGTATACTTCAGGAAGCTTATGGTGAACATGCTCCATCTCAAGATATTTGTGAATGCTGCTTTAAACGCTTTGAAAGTGATGATTTCGATGTGAAAGACAAAGAACATCCAGGTCAACCAAAAAAGTTTGAAGACCAACAATTACAAGCATTTTTGGATGAAGATGGGTGTCAAACTCAAAAACAACTTGCAGAAAGATTCAATGTTGCTCAGCAAATAATTTCTGATCATTTACAAGCAATGGGAATGATTTTAAAGGGAGGAAAATGGGTGCCACATTGACTGAATGAAAGACAAAGGGAAAACCAAAAAGTCATCAGTAAAATGTTTTGTGATGATGATGCACCATCACACACTTCAGAACCAGTTAAAGACACGTTAAAAGATCTTGCCTGGGAAATATTAATCCACCTGTCATATTCACCAGACCTTGCTCCTTCAGGTTACCACTTGCTCCAATTGAAGGCACATGCACTTTCTGAGCAGCACTTCAAAACATACGAAGAAGTGGAAAATTGGGTCTCTGAATGGTTTGCCTCAAAACAAGAAAAGTTCCAATGGGACGGTATCCACAAATATCCTCAAAGATGTGGGAAATGTGTGGCTAGTGATGGACATTACTTTGAATAAAGCACTCTTGATGTTTCTCTTGAAATTATTGTGTTTTTTTTGATTACGAAATCCGCATTATTAACTGTTACACCTGGTGGGCTTTTATATATATAGATTTCCTTTAGAATGTGTGATCCTTAGGCCAACTTTATTTATTTTTTCTTCTTCAAAAACAGTAAGTGCTAGCCCTAGAGGTTTGGCTCCCTGGATCAGCGGTTCTCAACCTGTGGGTCGCGAACAATGAAAATACATCCTGCATATCAGATATTTACATTACGATTCATAACAGTAGCAAAATTACAGTTATGAAGTAGCAACGAAAATAATTTTATGGTTGGGGGTCACCACAACATGAGGAACTGTTTTAAAGGGTCATGGCATTAGGAAGGTTGAGAACCACTGCATAGAGTGTCGGCCTGGGGACTGAAGGGTCCCAGGTTTGATTCCGGTCAAGGGCATGTACCTTGGTTGCAGGCACATCACCAGTAGGGGGTGTGCAGGAGGCAGCTGATGGATGCTTCTCACTCATCGATGTGTCTAACTTTCTATCTCTCTCTCTTCCTCTCTGGAAAAAAATCAATAAAATATATTTAAAAAAAACAGTAAGTGCTTGATTTAAACTTGTCATCTTTTGGCCAATCCATGGATTAGAGTACTTTTTAATTGTTTTAAGAGTTATAAATAGGAGCTCTAGTCACATGTCTAATATGCTGCCTACCTTATGTCTGCTACCCAGGCTAGCAGTTTCTGGGAAAACTCAATCTGAGCATTCAGATGTTATTCCATCTGTAATTGTGTATGAATAACTAGGTAGAAATTGCCTGTGCATGCAACATATTTATGTAGGACCATGTTAAAATTAAGTGAAATGTTTTTTAAGAAAAATAAAAAATGTTCGGAAGATGATGTCTGAGAAAACTCCACAGAGAATAAAGGAAATAGGAAATATCTGAAGAATTTCACAAAACAAGATACATTTGTAGCCAAACAGCCAAATAGCCTAAGACTTCTTAGAAAAGTAAGTTCTTACAGAATATTGTGATTCTTTATATTCCATAGCAAAAAAAAATTAAATTAAATTAAGGGACATTTGAAATGGCCACTTGATATCCAATGAGATTGCCATTCTTATAAATATGAAACTATAGAAATACAAAGAAATTCTGTGAGAGAAGATATGAGTTTTGAGTAATTATACACATTAATTTCTGATACTTGGTTTGCAACCTTTGGGTACTTTTCCTTTTCATAAGTAAATTCAGATATAATCATAAAATAAGAAAATTTTAGTCAACTTTTAATTTGATTGGCTCAAATTATACTCCCCCCCTCAAAAGCTATTAAAAAAACACATTTCAAAACTATTTTGAAGTTTTGTTTTTTGTTTTTTTACTTGGAAAGAATAGATGCATTGTAATTTATACAAGGAATTTTCTTTCTCTATGAACAATCACATCCTATTGTTCATAACATTTATAATCATGAGAGTATGTACAAAAATCTTGAAAAATACTGCTTTGATTGTGTTATTTAAAGCTGCCAATTTGCTGAGGCTTATTAAAATCAAGGCTAAATCATTCCAGTGAGCAAAGTCTTAAGTTTTAGTTGTACTGTCACAGGCCTAAGAATAAATTAAAATGTAAAACTTGAACTTGGAAGACATTTAAATGATTAAACTACAGTGTCAATGCAGGATAAACCTAATCTTAGCAGTACAGGAATGAGCCTTTACTAGCAAGTCTCTTTCAAGAATCAATAAATGTTAGTGAATAATATTAAATGATATGCTTAACAGCCCAACCATTAGTATGCCTCACCTGGTTTTCTTAAAAGAGAAGGTTTGGTCACTTTGGACAGAAACAGCCTAATCTATTAAAATGCGAACTGAATGTCTCTTTGTAAGATAATTTTCTTTATAAAACTACATAACCCATTAGTATCAAAACTAATTTGTTCTAAATTAGAACATATCATTTCTTTTGCATATGGTAAACTTTCAATATAAAAGTATTAATACCATAAATCTGGATAAACCATCCAGGCTTAAGCAATCTCTGTGTAACAATATCCCTTGTTAAAAAGAATCATTATTAATAACTAGGGGCCCGGTGCATGAAATTCGTGCACTGGGTGTGTGTGTGAGGGCGGGGGGTTGGGGGGGAGAGTGTCCCTCAGCCCAGCCTGCC
>NW_006383008.1:3305004-3306512 GCF_000327345.1 Myotis davidii
CCCCTTTGCCCTGCCCCCCAGCTCTTAGCTCCCCACTGGGTTTCCGATCACTGTCAGTGGCAGGGGCTTCTTCCTGCTTTCCCTTTCGCCTCCCTGCATTGTGCCTACATATGCAAATTAACCGCCATCTTTGTTGTCAGTTAACTGCCATCTGGGTTGGCAGTTAATTTGCATATACCCCTGATTAGCCAATGAAAAGGATAGCGTCGTACGCCAATTACCATTTTTCTCTTTTATTAGTGTAGATTAGTTATTTTCATACTTTTAACAGTTTTATAGTATAGAGACAGAACTAAAGATAACTCTTATTTGTGACTTTTCTTTCATTTCATTTAAAAACAAACATAATATTGAACCAATATGGTCTCAATGACTCAAATGCACTGAATACTTAAAAATGTTTAAAGATATCTGGTTGTTCTTAGATTTAGTTAGATTTTGAAAGTGTATTCTATATGTGCTTTGACTCCCCCCCAACCCCTCCCCTTAATTTATCTTTATTGTTGAAAGTATTAGATGTCTCCTTTGTTTCCCCTTTGTTAAATCTCTCCACTCTGCTCAAGACCCTAGTCAGGCCTTCACCACAATTCTGTCAGTGTCCATTGGCTATGCATATACGCATATAAGTTATTTGGTTAATCTCTTCCTGCCCCCCTTCCCTCTGAGATTCTTCAGTCTGTTGCATGCTTCAATGTCTTTGGACCTATTTTGTTCATCAGTTAATTTTGTTCATTAAATTCCAGATATGATTGAGATCATGTGATACTTGTCTTCCTCTGACTGGCTTATTTTGCTAAGCATAGATAAGATTTTGATATATAAAGGGTAAAAAAGGGAAATTTACCTGAAAGTAAGCAAAACCTTTACAATATTAATTATAATGAATATATCTAGAGTTATTCATAATGAAAAAGAATTAACAAGAAACTTTTCTTAAAAAAATAACAATTAAATATAATTCTCAAAAATGAATTAAAAGTGTAACAGATAAAGTTACGCAGAAACATGGCAGAAAAATAAGAAAATACACAATAGAAGAATAATACTATAAATTAAAGTTATATGTGTTTTCAGATTTAAGAGCTAAACAAGATAAATGAGAACATTTTGATTTTGACGGGTGGCTTGTGAAATTTTATAACAGAGAAAGTTAGTAGCTACAAAAAATTTGAGAGGGATGAAAATCAGCTTATCCTATATAAGTATGAAAATCAGACTATCCTCAGATTGTCTCATGTGACAGACTATAATCAGTCACATTAGATGTTAGAGAAATAGAGGAATAATTTCACTACTCATAGGAATATAGATTCTACCTACCATATTTGCCGGCGTATAAGACGATTTTTTGGCCCTGAAAAATATGCCTCCAAGTGGGGGGTCGTCTTATACGCCAGGTACACTTCAGATAGACTGCCCATAGTGCTTGCCCCGTGCCATAGTGGCCTCCCGATGCCCGCCCACTTCATTCCACATACCGTTCAGGCATCAGCAGCGCTGCTGGGTGT
>NW_006383008.1:3306953-3313941 GCF_000327345.1 Myotis davidii
ATTTGAATATAATTAAAATGTTAAAATCAAATCTGATATTGTTTTACCTTTTATTTGGTGTGCGGAAGGTGTGCGGAAGAGGGGGTAGTCTTATACAGCGAGTATATAACAAACTCTGTATTTTGAGTGGAAATGTTAAGGGGTCGTCTTATATGCCCCGTCGTCTTATACGCCGGCAAATACGGTATATACGGAAACTAGAAAATTATGCAACAGAAAGCGTTTTTAACCATTCAAAAATTCAGGAATTAGCCCTGACCCGTTTGGCTCAGTGGATAGAGCATTGGCCCGCGGACCAAAGGGTCCCAGGTTCGATTCAGGTCAAAGGCATGTACCTTGGTTGTGGGCACATCCCCAGTTGGGGATTTGCAGGAGGCAACTGATCGATGTTTCTCACTCATCGATGTTTCTAACTCTCTATTCCTCTCCCTTCCTCTCTGTAAAAAAAAAATCAATAAAATATATTTAAAAATTCAGGAATTAATTTTCATTTATATTTCTATGTTGTAGTAAGTGAAGATGCCCTTAAACCATAAAGCCAAGTATCCTTAACAAACTTGAGTATTATATGAATACTAGTGGCCCAGTGCACAAAATTCATGCACTTTGAAAGGGAATTAACTCGAGGCAATATTTTAATATTGCTATTTGCCTTTCTCTATAATAGAAGTGTCAGAGATGAAAGAAAATTAGTAAAATGTATATGAAAATCTCCCTCCTGTCAGAGTCTGGGGTGTGCCATGGGACCTAGAGTCAAGTCCCCACCCTCCCGTGCGCCTTGAAATTGTGTGAGACCCAGACCCGGACAGTCCCACCCCCGTTAAACCTCACAGGGTAGTGGGGTGCAGCCTCAGGTCCCCTGTCAAGCCCCAGTGGGCAGGGGGTGTAGCCTCAGGTCACCTGGCCTGGTGCTGGGCAGGGGGCATGGCCTCAGGTCCCCTGGAGCAGCCTCAGGTACCCTGGTCCAGCGCCAGGGGACACAGCCTCAGATCCTCCGGCCCAGCACCGCGGTGGGGAGCATGGCCTCAGGTTCCCTGGCCTGGTGCAGGGCGGGGAGCGCAGCCTCAGGTCCCCGAGCCCCAGCACTGGGGCGGGGGGCACAGCCTCAGGTCCTCTGGCCCCAGCGCCAGCGTGGGGGTGAAGCCTCAGGACCCTAGCCTGGTCACAGGTCCCCCGGCTTTGGCACGAGGGCGCAAGGGCATGACAAATATTTGCCTATTAGCTCTTTATTATATAGGATGAGAGATGAACTACTGTAGTGACTGAGAGCCTTGATTCTAGTGCTCTATTGCCTGCAGTACCACTTACTAGTTCTGTGATCTTTGTCAAGTAGGTTTACCTCTCTGTGCCTCAGTTTCATCATTTTTAAAATGGGCAAGGATTATCTAGCTACCAGAGCTCAGTAGTTGAGCATAGATCTATGAACCAGGAGGTCATGGTTCGATTCCTGGTCAGGGCACCTGCCTGGGTTGTGGGCTCAATCCCCAGTTTGGGGCATGCACGAGGCAGCTGATCAATGATTCTCTCTCATCATTGATGTTTCTATCTCTCGCTCCCTCTCCCTTCCTCTCTGAAATCAATAAAAATATATTTTTAAGAAACTAAAAATAAATAAAATGGGCAATAATTAAACCAACCTCATAGAGTTGTTATAATGATTAAATGAGTAAATATTTATGAATTACTAACAACTGTGCTCTAGATATAAGTATTATACTACCCATAACCACTATTGCCATTGGTATTATCAGTAAGATGAACATAGAATTTCAGGTTATATATTGATCATCAAAAGTTGAAGTAAGTACAGTAAGAATGTTAAGTGTATGAAGGAATATACAAGAAAATGGATAAGAGGAGAAAGAAACTGGAAGATTGGTAAAAACTCATAAAATTTATTTATACAATGAAACAAAAAATTTTCATATCTGCAATCTTTCTGTGATATGCAGAATATGTAAATGGAAATATGGGGATTTGGCTAATGGTGTACTTGACTGATTACAAAGTGTAGGTTTAGAAAAAGTTGTGTCAAGGTATGTACTACAAAGGACAAGTCTAGGCAATTTCTCAGTTCCTCAATGGTAAGATATGTCCAATGGACAGAGAAGGTGGATGAGCTTCTTTCCTGGTTACAGCGAGCTCTGGCTTCAACCTACTCTATCTGCTAACACAGCTGTCTAAGACAGTGGTTCTCAACCTTCCTAATGCCATGACCCTTTAATACAGTTCCTCATGTTGTGGTGACCCCCAACCATAGTCTTTCCACCCCCAAAGGGGTCGCGACCCACAGGTTGAGAACCACTGGTCTAAGAGGAGAAAGCTGCTGGGTATAGTGGAATTAACTCGGTGGTGAGGAGTTGGAGTTGCCTCTGGCTTACACACCAGGCTGTAAGTTTCTTACTCTAAGAGCAGCTACAGAGTCAGTAAGCCCAAAGTTCATGGGCCTAGGCTCCATAGATTATAACGTGGCAAAGAATGAGAAGTTTCCCCACAGTTAGAAGTTTAAGCCAGACCATCGAAAATTGTTAATAATAGCATAGTGAATATTCTCTATTAGTTTTTATTGCTTTGACATTTCATAAACAAGTGATATTTTCAGGAATAAATAAAAGTGTTCTTAGCATTGAAAATATAAAAGTCATGATATAGAAGAAATAGGAATATTTAGCAGGTAAAAAGAAAAAAAAAATAGATGCCTTAACCGGTTTGGCTCAGTGGATAGAGTGTCAGCCTGCGGACTAAAGGGTCCCAGGTTCGATTTCGGTCAAGGGCATGTACCTTGGTTGTGGGCACATCCCCAGTAGGGGGTGTGCAGGAGGCAGCTGATTGATGTTTCTTTCTCATCAATGTTTCTAACTCTCTATCCCTCTCCCTTCCTCTCTGTAAAAGATCAATAAAATATATTTTAAGAAAATAGAAAAACAAGTAAGAATGAAATTTTCTTCTTACATAATGTGCTAATGACACATAATATTGAATTTTGCTATATCAGGAAATAGCAGGTTATATATATGTAATTTAATTTTTAAATTAACCAATGAAAAATTTAATAATGAAATGTAAGTAAAAAAATTAAATGGAGGATAAAGAGAGTTAGGGTGCATTAATCTCTTAATCTTCATAGAAAATAGCCATCAGTAACTGTCTAAAGTTGATTAATAAAACTATGGACATATAAGCACATTATATAATAAGAACAACTAGCAGAAACATTAAAAATAAAATGTAATTTGAATATTTTTGGAGAGAGGAAAAGGGAGTTTGGGCGGAGAGGGAGGGAGGGAAGGAAGGAGAGACAATCAAGCAGTCCTTATTTCAACCAACTGGAATGAACACTTCTGTAAGAATCTGCGTTGTTTTGGTGTTTACTCAGGTACAGCAAGCTAACTATACAGCAGGGACTAGTGCCCAAAATTACTTGACCATCTTCACTTTACGCAAAGCCAAAGAGGAAAGGAATGAATAATGAAGATAGAACATTAAGCACCTAAATGACAATTGTTTTGAGAATTTTATAGCTACCTTAGTAATCCATACACAGATATGCACAAAGCAATCATGGTTAGCCAACACAATGAATTAATATCATCAGCTGACTCATCAAGAAACCTCCCGCATTCAAGAAGTGTATTTTTAATTTGCACTATTTGTACATTTTTTTTCTGTTCAAAAGAATAAACCATGAGGAATCAAATACTCAAGGTGGTCTTGAGATAAAATTGCTAGTTAATGAACTGTGTTAAATAGTTTCTTCAGCCACAAGTATAAAATGCTTCAGACATGCTAGCTGTTTCAAATGAAGCACACAATGGTGAAATGAATATAGAGAAAAGACACTTTTGAATGAGATTTGGGGGACTCTGTTAATGCACTAAATGACATTATGCAGTTTCTTGATGAGACCATTTCAACATTTCCTAATTTCGACCACAATTTAACAGTTACAGCAGACCTAGTTTCATTGAAATTTGTTGTGAGATTAGTAATGAGTTAATTCCACCTGCACTAGATAGAGGATTAAAGAACTAACTTTACCTAAAATAGCTTCAAATCTTATTATGTTGACTATCAACACTTTGGCTGCCCAAGAAACCTTGAGAACTATTTTAACCTCCCCCCACCCAGGTAGGTGGGGAATTAAATTTAAAGTCAAAGAACAAAATGAACTCCCTCTCTCTCTCAACACACTAAGTATATATATATACACACGTAGATTGCTCGCCTCCCACATGAACCCCAACCAGGGTCAGGGGTCCAGCCACCAACCGAAGTACCTATTCTTGACCAGAATGGAACCTGGGAACTTAAAGTCTGCTGGCCAACAATATATCCACTGAGCCAACATTTTAAAAATATTTGGGGGTAAAAACAGAGAAAGAATATGTTATAATAATAAGTAGTAGAAAGAAATGGAACTGTTACTTTTCTATTTTATACTTACCTTGTCAAAAATATTTCCCCTGCCTGGTATGCTGCCATTCTGCTTCCAAGACAATGTTATATTTTCCCCTTTGGATTCTTATAAACATATGAGAAGTTTCCCATCCTCTATTGTGGGCACTATACATGAATTAATTTATCGTTCTTTACCACATGTTGCCAGAAGTTCCAATAAGCATAGAGGACACTGTATAAGGCTGCTCAGATTTGAAACCTTGCTTCATTCCTTACGAATTTGTGACCTAGGAAAGTCATTAGATTTCCCTGTCATACATTTCCTCATCTGCAAAATAATATGAGAATAAAATGAGTTAGTATACATAAAATATTAAAAGATCTTAAAGATTTACATGGCTATTATATATGATTCTATAATTATACAATTACAAACACAGAATAACAGAATGTTGAATATAAACTAATGTATAAGGAAATCATTTTTATCATATAAAACTGAAAATGCATCTGTAAAACAGATTTTTACTCTTACTTAATCAGTAGTGTCTTAAAATATTATAAAAGATTACAAGCCCGAAATCCATATCAATAGCCTATATTTTAGTGTGACTTATGTTTATGTTATCAAAGTCCAGTTAAAGGTCAAGAAATATTGTAAACGGTTCTGATTTACTTTTAGTATCTCAAAGATAGAAAAAAAAATTTTTTCAGCAAGTGAGAATTTTGAGAATACGTTTGAAAGATGTGCCCTTTAAATTTCAATAAAACAGCCACTCTAGGGAAAAGATGGAAAAATCATGAGGTAATATTTGAGAAGTACCATTCTAGAAGTATCTCATCCTAAAGGAAAATCTGTAAATATGTGGAATATCCCCCAAATACAATCAGGATGACTAGAGTACACTTACTGGGAAAAAGCAATTATTAAACTTAGAAAAAGTTATAACCTAATCACTGGTTGTTGCCTCTCATGAAACCTTATGATTAGAATTCAGTCCCATGCACATTTATACCAGGCTGGTATGCCAAGAATGATGGACATTAGTGTTCCAGTATCTCAAAAACCAATGGCAAAAGTAATAAATTGCCTGTTGGCTTAAGTCTAAATCTCCCATGTGCTTGTCATTAAAAATATCATTCCATGAGTCTGCCTGATTAAAACAAATATGTAATTGATTTGAATATCAGAAGAACCAAGTAAAATATCTTATTTTATAAAGATATTTGGGGTAAACCTAAGATAAACCATTGGGTTTGCAAATTATTAAGTCAACATTATGAGGACATGCTAGTATAATTAGGTTTACATAAGCCATACACTATAGTCCTAATAACAATAAACAAAGTCTCACAATAAGGGAGTTCTTTTTGTAAGAGTCTCAGAAGTCAGTTTCTGAGAATTGAGGACTTTAATATTGATGAGGATTTTGGTGAGTTATGGACAGCATGAAAGATGTTCTCTAAGAGATATTATTATGTAAGCAGAATTTTGAAAAAGTAGAAATAGAACATTAAAAAAAATAGCATCCTGTCTTCCTCACTCTCCCATAAAAAGGCACTAAGTACAAAGATAGTGCAATTTATGATTAAAAAAAGAAGTTATGGTTAAAAACAACTGAAGTCATAATGGACATTAAATCCCAGAAATCGTGGGTATAGTAGGTAAAACAGTTGAAATTTTGGAAGGTTTGAACAACATAGTTTATGAACTCTTCTAATAGAAATACCTATAACACTGCTCTGATCCCAAATAGACACAGAATACACATCCTTTTTCATTATTTTTAAATAAAAGAGACATTATATAAATATATATGGCACACATCATGATGTCTTGATATAGATACACAGAGCTAATGATTACTGTAGTCAAGGTAATGAACACAATCATCTCCTTATGTAGTTTCCAGGTTTCCTGCATGAGACTAGGGTGTTAGATACCTTATCCAATTCCTGAGACCAGCAAGCTGGAAAAGTTGGGGTGCCAGATGTGTGATCCAATTCCTTCGCTCCCAACAGAGAGCCCGGGAGCTGGAGTTTGTTGCCCAGTGGCTCCGCACTAAGCTCTCTCCATCGCTGGAGTAAGGGAGGAGGAGGGGCGCTGCAGGACAGACCCACCAGCTTGTTCAAACGCCTGGGAGACTAAGGATTCCTGCTCCTCAGCTCCGGGCCTCCCAGACGCAAGCTAGTTAAGTTAGAAGAGGCCTACGCCGGGAAGCTCTTGCAAAAGTTGGGGCCTAGGTGTGTCCCTGAACTCCTTCCAGGAGAAACTGGGAGCTGGGCACACCCAGAAAAGTCGCAGAAGAGCCTCCTAGAATCGCGGAAACTGCTTGCCAGGCCCCACCCAGGCACAGGAGAACCTGAAGCCAGACCTTCACGCAGCTGCCGGAAGTCAGGGCAGGCGAAGGGCAGTCCAGCTCCTTGGGTAAAAGCTGCAGTTTTAAACCTTTTCCCTGAAAGGGGGAGGAGCAGAGGAGGCCCCACCGGAAGTGTCCAGTTGTCCCGCCCCCTTCGGCACTTCCCACATCTGCCACTGAAAGGCCGCAGCGTGGCTGAGTCTGGCGACGTCTTAAACTTGCTCAAGTCT